>NC_085138.1:302248747-302550738 GCF_035046485.1 Aedes albopictus
CGTATTTTAGAATGAATAAACTTACTTACTTACACTTTCAGTCCTAGGCACCCACGGTAATGCAGAGGGCCAAGTTGAAAGATTTCCATCTTCAGGTCAAATTTCTGTCGACTTGCTTGATTTCGTTGTTGAGGCTGCGCCGGCATGAGCCTCTGGGTCTGCCTCTGCTGTGATGTCCTGCTGCTTAGCAGGGTTCAGGGTTCCAATCTAACGCTTGCTTGCAGATTTTGTTTTCGACCCTCCGTATGTGGCCAACCCACCTCGACTTTCGCTCCTGCATTCCTGTCGCTATCGGCTTTTGATGACATCGACGATGGAGTTCCATGTTGGAGATCTAATTGTGAGGCCACCATGCTCGAATTATATTCCGCAGGCATTTATTGATGAGGACTTGCAGCCGTTGACTGTTATCCACTGATACACACCTGGTTTCACTAGCGTATAGCAGCACAGATTTCACGTTCGAGATAAATATTCGAATTTTGGTGCGTCGACTAATCTGGTTGTTTTTCCATACATTTCTTGAACTCACAGAAGCAGCCCTCGCCTTCTTGATCAGTGCAGCTATGTCGATCTTGGTGTTGCCATCGGCCGCCATTTGGCTACCAAGATATTGGAAGCTTTCAACATTCTCCACTGTTTGCCCTGCTCCCGTAAAGCTGGAAGGGTTGACCGTGTTTATTATATCCAACGATTTGTTGACGTTGATGGTAAGACCTGCCGCTGAGGAGGGATTGACAAGATCACCCAGCTTGATCTGCATATCAGAGCGCCGTTGAGCTAGGAGAGCAACGTCATCCGCCAGTTCGAAGTCATTTATGTGCTGCCACAGCAATCCACGATTTGGTTCACGGTCAATCGCACCTACCAGGATCTCGTCGATTACGATGAGGAACAGTAGCGGTGATAGTATTGCCTCACTCCAGCAAAGACCCGAATGGGATCGGACAAAACACCGTTGAGCAGTACTCTGCACGAAAATGCCCTGTACTGTGCTTCAATGAGGTCGATGATTTTCTCAGAGAGACCCATACGCCTAAGGGCTTCCCACATGTTTTCGTGATTGAGACGGTCGTAAGCTTTTTCGTAAGTAGAGAGACTCTTGGAATTCATTGATTTGCTCCAGAATGGTACAGAGCGTGACACGGAATCCTGTTTGCTGCCGTTGAAGAGTTGCATGAATCTTTTCCTGTATCCCTTTGCAGAGGACTTCGAGAACGATACACAGTAACATGATGCCCCGTCAATTATCGCAAACATTTTTTTTTTGGTTTTTATTTCTGTGTATTTTAACTAAAGCTAATTCTACACGTTGAAGTACACACCACGTTCGATCTTCATCTCCTCGGTCGGTCGATGACATCATACCAAGTTCGTTACCCCCGACGCGTGTGATCAACGGCCAAGAAGCCCCCCCGTAAAAAGATACTGTTTTTGGGTGCTACGTTTCGCGGGTGAAAGTGCTAATCGGTGCTAGTCTAGGACTAGCGAAGAAAGTCCTTCGAAGATCGGTAAGGCGCGTATCGCCAACATATCGCATACAGCCAAGTCACCCTTTTTGGGTCGGGTCGGCCGGAAATGTCGCGGTTTCCCATATGTTGCAGAATAATTGATGCAGTAGTTGTGGGGATACTACAGGGTCAGCTTTGAGCATCTCTGCTGATATGCGATCGACCCCTGGGGCCCTGTTCGATTTCATGTTACGGATGGCTGTTTCTATCTCCTGCACTGATGGAGCTTCGGTGTTAACACGGGTAATGCGTCGAACCCTTGGCGGTGGACGTGTGCGCCGCCGCGCCGCGCCGCCGTCGCCGACGATTTTTCCGCGCCGCCGCCGTGGCAATTTTGACCCGGCGCGCCGCTGTTCATATTTTTCCACGCCGCCGAACAAAATTTCCCACGTTGATGAGAAAACGACAAAAATCTCGTCAAAACTTTACGAACCACCTTATGAACGTGAAAGCAATAAAAGTTGTAACTTTTAAACAGTTTCTATTTTTTTCTTGGGCATATAGGCGTATTTTTCGGTTCATCTTGTAAAGCATTTGTAACAATTTTTTGTGACATCATTTAATGATTTAGCAATACTTTCAAGATCCTCACTTATTCTTTTTAGTCTAGTCTAGTCTAGTCTAGTCTACACATACACAGCCATTCAGCCATTTAATGTTTGCAGTACATTGGAAATGCATTACAAGCATTAAAGCGGCCAGGCCTACTGTGCAGCGTTATTGTTTTTACAATAAAGCCATTAAGTGGGGATATCTCGTACCAACCACTCAGCTTTTGAGAAAGCAAAATAAGGCCGGAACAAATCTCATTTTCTTCTTTTGTCACTTTGCTTGTTGATTCGTCAAGGGGGGGGGATGATAAATAATAAATATATTTCATGAAAAATTACCCAAACAATTAGGCAAAATTGTCAAACTCATCGGATTTGTTAAGAAATTTTCTCGATGACTCTAATTTCACTTTAAATTTCTTAAATTTCCCAAATAATTTATTTGTGTCCCCCCTCAAAATGTCGAATTCCGACAAAAAATTTCCGAGGGGGGGTGACATTAGAGAAAATCGAAATTTGTGTCAGCCTAAGTGAAAATCGATGGGGGTGACGATGCTAAGAAGGTTAATGTCACCCCTTGGTCCTTCACTTCCTGGGATGGAACACAGGCATTTGGTCCGTGTCCTGGCCCTTATGCATAGGCTTAAGCGCCTTTACTCGCTCTCTGCAATGAAACAAACTGGGTGCGAGGGAAACGTTGCGTAATTAAAAATTAGTTTTCGAAGTTTATGAATGCCCACTTAAGCGAAAAAAGAAGATGTAGTTTGAAACGGTCTCACCGATTTATCTGGAAACTGCTGTTGCTCGGTGTTAAGGGGGACGTCATTACAGCGTAGTCAGGCTTGTTCCTCGTTTCACCACCGTCGCGCATGCAGTCAGTCATCATTGGAACAATACGCTGCTTCATCACTCACTCGTGAATCGTCGCCGTGTTCTTGACCTCTAACGAACTCTACAGCGAGAAACGGAAGGGGGAGTCAATTCACGAGAGACGCGCCTCACAACACATGAAAACATTCGACGGAAAACTGAGCCCTTCGAAGAATCTTTGAAACTGCTACCACCCACCGCCACCGAACACTGAAGATCCTCACTTATTCTTTTTAAGTACTAAACGAGTAAGCCATAACGGATTACCAACAAAATTCTTGGCGGTATTCTCATTAGGTCCACAATCACATTCTCCTACATATTCTTTGTTTATCTCTTGGAAAATTTTCATGGCAATTTACGAATGACATTCTTGGATGCATAAATTCCATGAAATCTTCATAAGTTCCTATAGAGGACCCTCCAGATATTTTACCAAGAATTCTTCTAGAAAAATTTCCATGCTTAAGAAACTCCTCCACAGATTATTTCAGATTTTTTTCTGGTGAATCTTTCAGATTACCATCCATGGATTCCACACGTTCAAACAGCGTTTTATTTAAAAAAAATAAAGAGTCTAGAATTATTTCAGGAATTGTTTCAAGGATTCTTAATCCCAGGGTTTTTTTTTTGGAATTCCTCCATCGGTTGCTTCGAAAAATCTTTCAGGGCTTCTTCTATAAATTTCTTCACGGAGAATTTTTTTTCCAAGTGCTTTCTGCAAAAAAAATCATATAGAGAATCCATGTATGTTACCAGAAACTCCTCCTGAAATTCTTCCAAGCATACAATCAGGATTTTTTACTCGGTTTCTTCAAGAAGTTATATCTTCAGTAACAATTCTTAGAAAGTCTTGCATAAATTCCTTTGGAAATTTTCAGACACCTTAACAGAAGTTAAGGTATTTTTCCAGACTTTCAGGGATTCCTTTAAAATATCTTCATGAATTCCTCTGGAACATCCTCAATGAATTTTGATAAGAGATTTCTCTTGGAATTTTTCTAAATATGTGTAAATAAATTCTCGTAGGAATTCTACCAAGGGTTTCTGAGAGAGAGTTTCCAGAAATTTCTTTAGCAACTCTTTCTACAATTATTTCAGAAAATTCCTTGGGTTTCTTTTACATAATCCTGCAGGGATTCATTCAAGAATATCTCCTGAGATTTCTTTAGCAATTTGATAGACAATTTATTCAATAATTTCTCCGAGTAATCTTTTAGAAATTCCTCCACGGATTCCATCTAAAACTTACTAAGGAATTCCTTCTGAAATATCACTTAAGACTCCTTCAGTAGTAGTAGGATTTTTCATGAATGTCTGTAAGAGATTACCTCAAACATTTTTTCATGATTTTTTTTTAATTTTCAGAACTTTCATAGAATTTTTAGCGATTGCTTCGGAAATTCTGCCACGGGTCTTCCAGGAATCCCTTGAGATACGTCCGGAAATTCTTTGAGATATGTATCCACAGATATTTACAGAAATTACATAAAATATGTTGAAGTTATTCTTCGAGGGTTACCTGAAGGAATTTCTATAGAAATTTTTAAAAATTCCCGGTTGAGATTCAATTTTATTGAAACAATTTCAGAAACCATCGTTGGAGGAACTCTTGCCGAAGTTCCTGGGAACCCGAGCAGAAGAAAATAACAAGTGAATAACATATCAAGGTATTTATCTTAAATACTACCATACCTTGGTATGCCCTTCATTAGGTGGTAATAAGAGGCAAAATAACAAAAACGAATAAAAAATTGTTGTATAAATAACACCTTGAATATAACAAGTCTTGTTATTTCAATAATGAATGCATACTTAAAATTTCAATTGCTGTATTTGTTATTCTAAAGTTATTGAATAATAAACTAATAACATTTCTTGTTATTAAATGTTTCGTATGTACGATGACTTCATGATGTAATAGCAAATCTTGTTCTTTGGTTATTTTCACTGCTAAACTAACAAATACTACATCAATACCAAACTCTGCTCAAATACCTCCAACTGTTATTGTGATGTTCTCATAACATTTCGTACAATAACACAGCAATAACAATTTTAGGTATTAGAGCACATGTTGATCTTCGCATGGTATTTGTAAGGTATGCCCTTCTGCTCGGGAAAAACCTGAAGGAACTCCTGAAATTCGCCACAAAAGTTCAGTTAATTGGACACAGTGGCTTAATTTCAATAACAGAGGAAAAAAACTCCTGAGATGGGATTGGAGGAACTTGTAGAAGGCTTTGGAAAATTTTAGGTAGAAAATCTTGGAAAAGTTTCTATGAAAATCTCTGATGGTATTTTTGAAGGACATTATTGTCATTGTGCATTAAATCATGAAGAAGTTTCTGAATGAATCCCTGAAAGAAGTTCTCCGGGAATCCGGGAAATTGCAAACAAAGGTACTAGAGGAATTCTTGTATAAGCCTCCAAATGAATTTTTGATGGATGATTTGGAGCAAACCCAAGAAGAACTCTTGGAGATACTTCTGGATTCTTGAAAAAATTTCTTGCACAATGTAAAAATGGTATAAGTGGATGAAATTTTCTAATACATTTTCCCTAGAGGAAGTTGTGAAGTATTCTTGAAGGAATCGCCAAAAGAAACTTTTAAACATATATTTTCCGAGGAATCTCTCAAGCAATTCCTGAACAACTGGATAATGCTGTGCAGTAACTCCAAGAAGAATTTCTTGAGATATTCCTGGAGAATAATAATAATAAAAATCCTGAAGTGATCTAAAATATCTCCTGAAATAATCTTAAGGGTCAAAAATTCTGAAAGAATCCCTGTAGAGAGGATTCTATGATTATCTAGAGAAGTTTACAATCCCACCCGTAGGGAATATCTGAGGATCTTCTAGGAAGCCCCTTGGAGGAACTTCCCGAAGAATTGAAATTTTTAATGAGTGGATGTAGTACCTCACCAACAATAAAAAATAATGTCACGCCGACTACGCCGCCGCCGCTGCCGTCGAATAGGACATACGGCGAGGCGCCAGCGTCGCCGCCGCCGCTGCTTCAAATTACTATAATCGCCGCTGCCGGCGAAAACTGCTACGGCGCACACGTCTACTTGGCGGATCATGCTGAGGTGTTGATAGCGTGACAGACAGTTGAAAAATGTTTCCAAAGTGCTCGAACCAGCGTTTCAACTGGTCAGCCGGGTCGGTCAGTAACTGTCCAGACGTGTCTTTCACGGGCATCGTACACAGTTCGAAAAAAAACGGTAAGTTTACATGATATATCATGCACATAATTGGAGCGTGACATATGGCGTAACATTACATTAGATTTTATTTTTACATTGAGCTCAAATTGACAGATGTAAATTTCATTTTCACAATACTAAATTTACATTTACTTGTAAGTTTGGTCCTATATAGTAATATTATATATTTTAGGTTAAAATATCTCTTATTGACCGCATGGGGAGCGACATAAGCTTTCCCAAGTCGAAATATCCCAAAAAAAAACGTTAAAACCCGGAAAATTTGCGGGTTTACCTTTTTTTTCCTCTTTGTTTTGGAATATTTCAACTTGGCAAAACTAGTGCCACCACATCAACCATCAAAGTTATGTGATAAATTCTTGCAGCAATTGCATTGAAACAAATTTTGAGTATAATAAAAACTCTTTTATTCTCTTATTAAAAACATCTAACACTTGCAGATTTCAAGCTTTTATCTCTTAACTATATTAAATTTCATAAAAACCCATTATGTTTCAGATGTTCGCTAGTAATTATTCATACTATTAACATAACGCAAAGCACTTAGTTGAACAAACTAGCATTTCACAAATTAGAAGGGCCAGGCTGTGACGCGTCATATGATGAAAGCGTTTCAATGGCTTTCTTAACAACACGTTGAATTGGACCAACCCGGTTGGCGGTCGATTTGGAGCCCTTGCTGGGGATTATTTTGAGGAAATATTGTTGGACTAGCTCGAGAAACTTTGATGCCTCCTTCAGGTACACAAAATTGTGGACGTAATGAACGCTCATTAGATCCTGGATTCCGCCAACGATATCTTCAGTTCCTTCCGAAAGACGTGTTTGTTCAGCGTAAACGTAATACATAGCTTTATCATTTCCCATGTCTGAAAGAAAAAAAGAAGAACAAAATATGATAAGTTAAATTTATTATTAGGTCTCAAGTCAAGTATTTTAATTTAGCTTATTCTATTCTGCCTATGGTCGCATACCAGTCCCATATTTGCTGGGTTTTCTATTCATATAGATTTGGCATGCGATAATAGGCAGTATAATGTCGGGTGATTCTGTAGTCAAAACTCACCTATCGCGACCAAAACTGGTCCACCTGATGCATGATCGATGTCCTCCATCCGTGTTCCTACCTACAATCATAAGAAAACTTAATTAACATGCTGTTTTGATATCATTAAATAAAAGTTTACCTCCTTCTTCAAAACAAGGTTGTTCAAATTTTCGCCAACCATAGAAGCCAGAAACTGGAAAATTTCAGCATCCGAGCAAGATTCAAGCAGTTTCCCTGGTTTACTGACTGCTGCCGAATACTCAATTATTTTGACTCGTTTCATGTTGAAAAACTTGCGTAGTGTGTCGATGTCAGTTCCAGTAGCTTGGTTGAAATGGTAGGACAGCAATTTCCTTCTGCGCAGAACCGGAAGTTCCAACAGTAACGTTCTCAGATCTCGATGCGAATCCAAACGATATCGAACAAATGCATGAGTTGATTGCAGACACTCATCAGATAGCAAGTTAGGCTCATCTCTTCGCAGTTTTACAAAAAGTTCTTTGGCACATTCAGGGGACGATTTGGCCCAGTATTCTTTGGAAGTACCCGCTCTAGCGTTGCTGCATTTCCGGGTCTGTGAAGTGACTTTGGTTGTCTGATGGTTCGGATCTTTGAACCGGTTAAGGTATGAATTGTGGTTGATTAACTTGTGCTTCAATACCACGTAACTCAAACCATCTCCGTATCCATCATCATCCACCATTTCCAAGCATGGGTACTTGCGCAAAATATCTTTGGCCACTGTTTCCATGATATCCGCTTGAATGCAGGTATCGATGGCCCTGAGTTGATCGACGATGCAGTTAATCAATCCACATCTTTCTTGTTTTGTAAGCCGCATTGATTTGGGAGCTGAACTTGACTGATTTTTTAGTTTGTAGTCCTGCAGTGCATCCAGTTTCGATAGCGTATTATCGCTAACTTTGTCCCATTTTATTTCAAATGAACGAAATTTCATTCCAGTGGACACATTTTTCTTAACGACGTGAAAACCAGGGAGTTGTTCACGACATCGTTTAACAGACACGTTTGGGGATTTGTTTTCGTCATGCAAATTGTTATCCATAGTCTCATCGTTTATTTCAGCTGGCACCTGTTCGATAGTAGGGTCTTCTGCAGTCTCGCCTACGTTTATTGCTGCTGACTGCACTTCGACGGAACCGGATGCGCATGAGGTTGTTTCAGAGTTGGTAACGATTGTCAATACATTTGGTGCAATCTGAAGCTGATGTAGGAAGGACTGATCGTCAACGATTGCCATTGCGCTTTGCTCAAAAACATTGGATTGGTTTGAACTGAATATACGTCCTGCGGGTGGAAGATAAAAATATGTTTAGAAACAAATAAAAGGATTATCAAATAACAGGTATCACATGCTAAGATTGATTGATTGAGTTGATTGATTTGTCTTCATTATAGAGACTTTCAGCCCATACACACACATGCTAAGAAAAAGTTACTCTCAAATGAGCGTGATTCACGCAAACCTGATCTAAACTGGGACAGCTCACTGGACTAAGAGCTGAAATCTAATCCGTTATAATCCGTTCTAATCCATATAATATATTTGACATGTGTGACGAATGTGCATAAATTATAATTCACGAATAAAAAAAAAAAATAAAAAAATAGTTATTTGTGCAGTGAGTTGCAAAATGATAATTTTTACTACACGAGCCGTACATTCATCTAACGAGACTTGCCGAATTGGATAAATACGACGAGAGTGCTGTAAAATACTTAAATACCTAAATAAATAAATAAATGACCAGTATAAGTGTGAAATATCTGATTTCATATTTTGACAAATACAAATGTATGATAAGAAAAAAATGCCCTTCAAATACACTAGTCAACCAATAAATAAATGTAATTTGCATTTCGATAAACAATTGTTTAAATGTGATCCACCTTGAACCATTTTCTTTCGGGACAAAATGGGTCGCTAACAATAAATTCGAAAGAAATTTGTTACACGATGTCTGATCTTTGTCCTTTATCCATTCAAACTTCACCTCAGGCTATCTGACCTGTCGTATATCGGTTTTGTCTCTGAAGTAGTAGCAGAAAAAATCAATGTTTATTGGGAAACTATGTATCACCAAAGAAATAAACAAATTCTTCTCGGCGACAAAAAATAAAAGGCGATCAGACATTAGATATCTATACAAATCAATACCAAATGCTCCACTTTAGCACTATCCATACACTAAGTAGACTCATTGCTAACCCTCGCATCTTTGACTAGGCTCAGTGTACCAGTTATGGCTATAGTACCTCAAATTCGCCATAGTTGATTTTCAACCTTTAACGATGCAAATTATCAAGAAAAAATATGTGAACATTCGATCACGTTCATAAAAGATGATTGCACTCATTTAAATTTCACATTTTGCTCAAATTATGATAGAAATAAATCATTTTTCTTAAAATTTCGGCTTCCTTGCACCCTATTTCGCCATAGTGTACCAGTTATGGTACATGCATGTAAATAGTGCGAAGTGGAACCGAAATTAAAAAGTATGTCCATAACAGGTACAGGGTTCCTTTCATTGGCACACGCCGTAATAAATAGTAAAAGTGGGTTTGGCTCAGATTTTATATTTTTCCTGTAAAGTATGAAAACAAATCTATCATTTGACAAATCGCCGACATTCGTCGGTCTTCTTCTTAATTTTGTAGAAATAGTTTTCCTTAGGTAGTGTGATAACTGGTACAGGCACCCTACCTGTAGCGACGCCGCGCTCACGCTGTATACCACATGCGTGCACTTTTCATGGTGCGTGTACTCAGTACACGACGCGATCGCTCCCGTGTTAAGAAAACCCATTCCCCCCCTCCCCCCAGTCAACACACGATCGCATATGATGTTGGATAGGATGCAAAAGTGGAGGCGATATACGCACACTTTACATGCGGTTAAATGGAAATAGGTACGCATATGGCATCCACTTTAGCATCCTATTCAACATCATATATGACTTTGTGTTAGCTGCCCCCCTTCACTGACAAAGATTTGAAAATTTGCATGGACCGTTTATTTTTCCCCCTTACATTCTACAAGATTCTACTTAGTTTTAAAACGGGCCTTTTCCGCCAGACGTTGCAAACTACATAGCTTATTGTCTAGGTCGTGCTTCTTCAAAAAACATAAGTACACAACTTAAATATGTGTTTTTACCAAATGTTCTGCTTAACTCAAATGAGTTCCATTTTATTTTATTTTACTCAATTTTCATAACAGTTCATAAAGTCTGGAACGGTACCTGGTAAGTGGTAGCGAATGGAGACTGGTTACGTGTAGCCCCAACAATCCGGCGTCTGTGACGTTTTCAGCCAGCTAGGTATATCGCTGAAGCATTCGAGGCATGTTCACTCTGCGACAGTTGATTTTGAAGTGTTTCATATCTACGATAAGGTCACTTGTATGAACAGCTAACTTCAACTCCGTATGATCCCGTGAAGTGTACAATGATAAGTTCCGGTCGCATAGATCGAACATGGCATTCAGAACGTAGAAGTTGGCAAGTTTGGTGTTATTTATGCTTCCAATGAAACATCCAAAATAGTTCACCAGGAAAGTGAAATAAATAAAATCGTTATCTTTTCGTCGCAGTTGTAAACACCGCCCAACTTCCTTCCTATTTGGTTCAGGGTGCCCGATGCTATCTGCCAGGAACATCAACTGAGAAGAAAAAGTCAGAGATTTGAATCGTTTGTTGCTTTTGCCTTGGGTAACGATTTCTTACCATTAGGACAATAATTGCCGTAATCACAGATCTGAGAACAGTTTCTGCTGCACAATATTTAGGTTTTTCAACTATTTATTATGACCTTTCACAAAAATAAATCCTGACCGGACAGTAAACAATATTGATTCGAGTGATAAACGTCAAAAAGGCCAACCAGGGTCCAGAGGCCAACAGTGGTTTCGCAGCGCGGTGTCACGAACACTAATGCAAATCTACTGGTTGAAAATATGCCCATTTGATTTTGCTGGGAACAGCTGATCTTTGTTTACTATTTTCAACCAGTAACTCAGGTGGTGTTCGTGTGATGCAGCGTGTACGTACACGCAACACTACTAAAAGCAGAAACCACTACAAGCTGATTTTAGAGTCTGTTTATTAAAGAGTCCCGCAAAGACTGAAACCAAAGTCAACCCAAAATAGGTTCTTTTTACTATACACTGAAAAACAAGAGAACCCAAATTTGAGTATTTTTAAACTCACTTTTGAGTTCTTTTTTGCATCCTGTTTCATTCGCTCTCTTTATTGTTGTCAGAGAGTGAATAGCAAAACAACCCAACTTTGAGAGTTCGATGCGGGAAGCCAAAATTGAGTAAGTGGCACAGTACCGAAAGTTGAGTAATTTTAACTGACGGTTGAGTAAAAAGAACCTTGCCTTTAGGTTCTTTGGCCGTATACGCCTAAATGCAAACTACCTACCTAAACATCGACTCCAGCAACTCAAAATTGGCTTCCCGCACGCAACCTCGAAGTTGGGTGGGATGAACTCACTTTTGGGTACTTTCGTTTTTCCTTGTAGAGATAAGTGACATTTCAACACACGAACACTAACGCGAATTTTAACTCACACAAAAGTGCACGCCGATTCAAAGGCTATTCAGATTGCATGTGCAAATATTACCCAATCAAATTGGGTAAAGTGGGTAAATAATGATAAAACTAACGTCCGGGGTAAGAGTGCAAATATTTTCCTCGCAGTTTCACAACTACATCTACAAAAAAGGCACGCATACATTTGAACGTGATAACCTCTGTAGACACTATAGGTTGCATAGACTCGCGGAGGCGAATACAACTGTAACCAAACGAACTGTAAGTTCATGTAGCCAAACGAGCATGACGTCACGATTCCAATAGCGGTAATGGATTACGTGAGGTCATATTTTCTCGGATGAATGAATTTTGACAGGAGGTAGCGTCCAATAACCCGTCAAAATTAATATCATCATCAACATTGTTGTCACTTCGTAAAAATAAAGCCATTTAATGGCTCATTGAGTTGTTTTCTCCCTCACCTTACACGAATGTTGTCAAAACGGTGTCCGGTCATTTGGCCGAACGCCATTTGGCCGAATGGCGAATCAGATATATTTATTTATTTATTTATTTATTTTTTTATTATTTTTAGTCCTTTACTGTCGGATCGATGTAACACGCTAAATATAATTTTCACAAAAGGCAATTTACACGAAAAAAATACACGATATTATTATTAATATTACGAATATTATTGGGTACCGGACTGGACCCACAAAATTGATTGGTTTTCTTTGATACATCGAGGTCTTGAAATTTGTCTATGGTTATAGCAGCGGCGTCATGGTCGCATTTTCTTCCGCAGTCAAGTTCGCAGCTTGTGAACAATCTTCGGTATCCATTACGTAAATTATTTTTAGTCCTTTTCCTGTCAGATCGGTATAACACGCCAAATATAATTTACACAAAAGGTTATTTATACGAAAAAAAATATACGGTAATGAATATTATTGGGTACCGGACTGGACACACAAAATTTTATGGTTTCTTTGGTACATCGAGGTCTTGAAATTAGTCTATGGTTATACTGTTATAGGAAGCAGTGGCATGATCACTTAAGTTCACCATATCTTTTTCGGTCAAACGGCATTCGGCCAAACGGCGTTCGACCAAACGACCCTTTCGGCCAAACGGCATTTGGCCGAACGGCGTTCGGTCAAATGACCCGGAACCGACACATCTGAGCAGCTCCGTGGAAGAAGCCACATTTGAATTATCTTAACTTAACCCAAATTTACGTCAAATAAGGTCTCCACTGGGTGAAAATAACTTACCACTGGGTATTTTTTTGTAGCGATCAAACGAGAACTACCTACTCATCACTATCTCTGTTTGACGCAAATTTGAGTAATTCCACAGAAGACCGGGATTGCGTCAAAACAACTTAAATTTGGGTTGATTTGTAGTTCCGTGTACTATCAAGGAAAATCCAAACTACCTAATATTTGGGTCGATTTTACTCAAAATTGAGTATATCGAATAAACTCGTTACTCAAAATTAGGTTGTTTTCCCTCTCTGGCTCACCGATGTTGTCAAAAACAAACAGAGGTGCATCTACCCAAAGGGGGTCCTTGACCCCAATAAGCCAATTTTGGGTAAATGTCGGTTTACTCAAAATTGAGTTGAATGAGGGGGTAAAGGCAATCTACCTAGCGTGAGTTTAATCGATTTACTCAAATTTTGGCTAATTGGGACGAACTATGGAATTGCGTCAAAAGAACTCAATTTTGGGTAGTTTGGCGGTTCCGTGTACTATTCTAAAAATGAGTAAACTGATCATAGTGTGAAGGCAAGTGTGTGCACGGAACCAGAAATCAACCCAAATATACGTTCTTTCCACTCATATCGGCTCTTCCGTGCGAGAACCCAAATTTGGCTATACCGCGTCAAAGCTCTGAGTGGGTAGTTTCCGTTTGATCCCGGCAGAAAATTGCAACCCATCGCAAAGTTCTTTCTACCTAGCGTTGACTTTCGAAGTACCCTAGTGGGTTGCAATAAACCCACTTTTGGATAAACGGCAAAAAACCCAAATTTGGCTTCTCGCACGGACATTATCGGCAAGGTAGCTGCTTCTCGCTTTGTTTTTGACAACATTGCGAGCGGGAGAGCGAGGAAACAACCCACTGCTGGGTAAAAAGTTGAAGCGGTTTACTTATTTTTGCGTTCTTTTAACGTATTTTTAGGTAATCTGTTTTTTCCGTGTGAGTTGATTTGGATTTAGTTTTGCAAGACTCTTTCATTAACAGACTCTAACACTGCACACTTAATCCCACACTCGATGTTCGGTACTTTTTTTAGCGGATTCATTCGTCAAAACTACGAAATTGCTGAGCACTCGGTATTTTCCTGAACCTCTACTGAATACTGCAACAAACATTGCTGACGACGGCAGTTGTTAAAAAAATATATGCTGTGTACGGCAACATTTGTTGCTGATATGTTCAGCACACCTGAGTTCTCTCCTGCAGTGGACAAGTTCGGTAAAAATTGTTACTGATCAATCAGCAATCTTGATTTTTTTTACTGAACTGTCGTCATTCGATTACCGAACAAACTGTTATCCTGAGCAGAGCTGTCAAACAGCTAGGACATGCGCCATCTTTTTTATTTCCGCGCTGTGATAATGATAAATCAAACGAAAGTATTACGGGTGTGAAAATGGACTGCATTTTCGAGCATACTGGCAGCGTACTACCAGTGAGATGTAGGCGTACATAATGAACTGTAAGTACTTCCATTTTCACGTTCTTTTTACTTGCAGAAGACGAAACAAATGCAGTATCGACCGGCGTCAGATTCCCGAAGATTCAGGAGGCTCGATGGATCAGAACAGAATCCACTGAACTTACAAGCTTCTATTATATATTATATTTTATTGTGCAGTTAATAAAGAAAATGATTTCAGCATTATGGAACAACACTAATCTATGATTGTTGGAGCTCATTAATAAATCCCAATAAAAAACAACCGAACCTCGTCAAAAAAGTACTGGGCTGTTCAGCTATCGACCCAAAAAGTGCGTATGGTTTTACCGAACGGTTTTCAAAAAAATGCTGAGCTGTCGTCATACTATAGCACACGCTTCGGTAATTTTTGACAGTTCGTTGAAGTGCCGTGATTACTGAGTGCTCAGTAATCGTTTCAATTACCGAAATGATCACCGAGCGCTCAGCTGTTATAATCTCGTCAAAAATATTGCTGAGTTCGGTAAACAAAACTTAGTGTGTGCACTACCAAAATCGCTACCAAAAAAGGGAAAAGGTAGGTCTGAAGGATTGTGGCAGGTGTTTTATTTACCTTATCAAGGAACATATTTTTCAACATTGTTAAGATTACTGGTAAGTTAAATAAAAATAAAGCAGTTTTTCATTGTACTACAATACAGTTCTTTTACAGACGCGGCTCAAAAATTAACATTATTGTCTAGTGAGAACATACATCAACTGATTGCAGGGAATTGGCATGATGGAGGAGTCCCGGGAGGTCAGTTTTGACGAAGGATTACACCTGAACCTACGGACAAAGAACATATGGCAAGGAAATGTTCAAGGTTTGCGGAATGATGAGAGCCAAACAAGGAAATTGACAATATTGACATGCAATAGAGTACCACATTGGTGCCATATTAAAAGAGATGGATTCGATCCATTTCATAGTGCTGTTATTTATAGTGTATTGAAACAAGTTATACATAAATTCTTCTGTTAATAATATATAAACGTATCGTAGAAAACGCAGTTTATTATAAATGATATTCAGGGGGGGGGGTTTTGGTGGATGTTAGAAAGTATATTTGTAAAAGCATGATTTAAAAACTAATGACACCTTTATCTTTTCAAAAGAGTGTAGGCCAGTGATGTTTGGCGTTTTTCAATATGAATCGAGAGTCTATAATATTTCATTTAATCTATAGTAAGCAAGCAATTCATTGTGACGTAATGATTGCTGCTCAAGGTGGTGCTTAATAACGGATGCTATGGAAATCATATTAACATTTGTTAGAAAGTTCTTCTTAGAAAGCTTAAATGATTGAATTAATGAAAAATGTGAGCTACCCAATTGTCTTTGAGTTACCGATAGTAAATTTGAGTAAATCAACACGTACCTTTCGAATCAATTTCGCGGTCGTTCTGGGGCACTTCGCTCTCTCGGGACCAGACTTCATCCGGCGTAAGTAACATCAATAGGTTTCCGGTGAATAGAGTGAGGATGACATCATTCGAAATTTGACAACCATCAGTCTCCAAGACAATTGTCGAGAAGTGTCGCTGATAGATGCTTGAAGCTATAAAATAAAATAAAGTATTATATTGTTAAATCGCTTTAAGCTCAGTGATATGAAGAGCTGTTACCTTGTTCAATCAGACTGGTTACGGTGGGTAAAGCTGGGATGATATGGCGTGATCTACGTGATGAGTCACACACTTTGAATGCGACGATTTTGTCCATGGTCGACTTTTACGATGCCTTATTCAAAAGATGGTACTGCGTGCTTCGTGAACAGATAAATTTTACCGTTTTCTTCAAATCTAGCGATCGGTGCTCTATCGATGAAATCGTGTATTGATCGAGTTATGTATTTCTTCTCAATACTGTTATCAATGACCACTTCTTTAAGACCACGTTCGTGAATATCTTGTACTATTCGCTGTTCACCGAATATTGTAATCGTCCCATTATTTTTGTTGAATACAAGAAGCTCGATCTCGAGCAGTAGGAACTGTTCTCCAGGTTGATCGTGCTCAAGAAATAGAAAATCGCCTCTGCAGTAGGTATATCCCAAGTAAGATCCTTTTTCAATATACACGTTCTGTTCAGATTTAATGCCAAAACCGTCCAACAAGCTTTGGATGTTAGACGGTAGATCGGAGAAATTTTCCACAAATTTTTCCAGGATGATGTCGTTTTTGAATCGCAAATTTTGTTGATTTAGAAGACCTTGGAAATATTGATGTTGTTCTGAGCAAAATTTCAGTACATTTTTGAAGTTAATTGTTGTTCGCAGGCATCTTTTGAAGAAGCAATGTTTTCTCTCGCAGAATAGGGTGCAGTATATCATAGGTGGGCCCATCCATAGGATAAATTTTGGATAATGGAGAGTGAAATGATGCTTGGGACGGAGCGGTACATCGAAATGCTCTTCTCGCAGCTCCATGTACTCTTTCAAATCATAAGCAAGTATACGAACTTGTGTTTCTGATATGATTGGTGATGTGATAATGCTTGTTATTTTAGTAATCAAAAGGAGCATGGTGTACAGAGGATTGTTGATGTCGAGAGGCTTATCCATGAGAATGAACGGAAGGATTTGAATGAGGTGCCAGATATCACATGCTTTACCTTTTATCGTTTTTGCTTTCCGAGTGAAATTGAAGATGATTTGCGTACTGATCTTTAGGGTTTTAAAGATACTCTTAACTCTGCCTTGTAAATAGTTAAGAGAAATGACTCGACTGGATATCATCTTTTTAAAAATCAGGAATAAGTCAGCATTTACCCATCCCTCAAAGAGATCGTGAGCCATGCATGGCGCTGCACCGAAATCAAAAACGTTAAAATACCTTAACTCATTGAAAATGCAGGTCGATTTCACACCACGGTAAGGAACTTTTGACGGATTGGCAGCAATAACTTCCAAGTCGGCAACGTTTTCTTCGGGTGTCCTCCGGTCCGAAATATGCAAAGGATCTTTCAAAAACGTGTCATGATCAATGTAGCATGATCGGCAAAAATAGGAACATCGTGAAAAATTTTCAGTCATTCCAGCCAACTGGTGAGCACCCAAGTTGTCGTTGAGTGTTGTAAAAACCGATCCGTAGACTGTTTCCTTAAAACCACCCCCATGAATAACGATGCCTTCGTCTTCCAACGTTTTCAAATCTTCAATTAAACGACGGAAAATTACTCCAGGACCAAAATACGCAAAATCTTTGTTTTTACACAACAGAATCAGATGCACGTTGTCAGTTAAAACTCGAAGATGAGGATCAAGATTACCAATTACTAAATACACACAAATCATTTTGTATTTTGATGTGGCGTTCCCTATTGGATTCAGCACAACTTCAGCTGCATCCTGGTAGATGAAAATGTTCACAGTTTTTTTGGTGAAAAATGAACTTGATTTAAACTTCAGGCCGTCAGTAAAGTCATATAAATAACCCGGAACACAGTGTTTTTCACGAAAAGCTGCCTCATAAATATGAGGATCACACAGAAGGGCTTTCAGAGTATCGAGTATTGGGACATAGTAGTAGAAGCATTCGTTATGATCGTTGTTCTTCTGAAGTGGCACTTCAACGGGACAAACATACGCAAAATTGGTACTAAAAAACTTTTTCCTCATATGAGAGGATCTGAAAATGCCATTTGTACCAAACGTGTTCTGGAATATCAAACTGTTCACGATCGGTTCTACAAAAAACAGTTTATGTTCTTCTCCAAGACCAAACTGATTAAATATATCTTCACATTGACCCCTTAACATTTTAGCCTGGTAATTTCCGATCTCACTGAGAGCTTCCACTATTTCCTGTATTGCCGTATCTGTCACATGATGTTTCGAAAACAGCTTCAAGAACAGACTCCCGAGCAGTATCTCTGCAGCGATTCGGGGACTTTCACTTCTCAGGGTTTTTTCACAATCTTCCAAGCAATTCACTTCTGCAAACTCGCCCAACTCTTCACAATTCACTTCTTTGCAACTTGCATCAGCTGCACCATGCTTTTGAGTGGGCGGGGACAATTTCGGTGTTTGTTTTCTGTGCACATACATCCGGTGGATTCGCAAGCTATTTTCTGTAGCGAACGGTTTTCTTGTTGGACACCCGAAAGGACAATATACAGGTTGTCCAGCCGAAATATGATTCATGGCATGCTTCACTGTTTTATTCACATCATTTTCCTCAAAATCACACCCAAGGACCAGACACTTCGAAAACAACGGTACTCTCCCCGCGGAATGCTGCTGCTTGAGGTGCTTGCGGAAGGCAGGAAACGAACGAAATTTGACACTGCAGGTAGTGACAGGGCACTGAAAAACTTTGAAATTCCTGTGAATTTTCACATGCTGCAGGTATGCATTTATGTCGTCGCACAGCAAATCACAAATTACACACTTTATCGCCAGTTCCATGTCGAAATCACTTACTTTTACCCGGTTTTTTCGAATAATTATCAGCGGCGCGAAGAGTTTCAACAACCGGCGGCCATGTTGAACTTTGTTTTGGTATGCTGAGCAAAAGGACTCGGATGCGCGGGTATGTTTACATGATCGTGATGTAAAGTTCAATGTTTATAAACTGAAGTTTGCGCGTGACGTGCGAATATGCGAGAGAAAAAGGTCAAACTTGATGTTTATAACCTGCTCCAAATATGTGCATGATGTTCAACACAAGTTTACATTCTAGAGCATTTACATGATCAAACTTTACATGATTTTTTCAGTTTACATTACATGTAAGGTTCATTATTTTTTGCTGTGTAGCATTCATCTTAGTCCCCCTAAGACGGATGAGAGCGCTGACGGGCTACGGCTTTGACTCCTCGTGTTTTCGCTCGCTCTATCGCGGCTTTGGCGTTCCTTCGCCCCTCTATCTTCCTCCAGGTATCATCTGTGATCCAGTGGTTTCTTCGAATGCGTAGCTTACCCAAATTATTCTCGCCGGTGGCGATGAAGGCGCTCTTGATGGCGCTCCATTGATCTTCTACGCTTCCACCTTCTGAATTATCCGCAGCACGGTTCTCTAGATCCTCGACGAAGGACCTTTTTACGACAGCGTCCTCCAGTAGGTGTGTGTTGAACCGGCGCCCGATTTTCTCCTCCTGTCGCTGGATCCTGGCAATGCGCAGTCGGATCTCGCCGATTAGGAGGTGATGGTCGGCGCTACGTTTGTTCCGCACATCAAGAAGGCTCCTTCTCCATTTTCGGCTGATGCAGACGTGGTCGATTTGATTTGTGCACTGGTCGATGAGGAAAGAGCGATCCCCCAAACACCATGCCATTGTTGACACAAACCTCTGCAAACAGCTCTCCGTTTTTGCTCATTTCTCCGAGACCATGGCTTCCCACGACGTGCTCATAGTCCGAGTTGTCGGAACCAATCTTCGCGTTGAATTCGCCCATGAGGATCTTGATATCACCTTTCGGAATCTTGTTCACGACAGCATTCAGTTGACTGTAAAGGTTCTCTTTATCTTGCAATTCGGCAGCATCGGTTGGCGCGTAACATTGGCTCATGGTAATGTTTCGAACCCGTGTTCTAAATCTGGCCACAATTATCCTCTTATTAATAGGTTCCCACTTCATAAGCAGGGGCGTGAGCGCTGAGCAGGAATACAACTCCACGGTGGCTAGGAGCTTGTTCAACTCGTAGGCCAGAGTATAGCAGAAGTTGACCCGACGCCAATCTGTGTTCTCCAAAGTTCGGCCAACGGACTTTGCTCAGTTCTAGGATCTCAAGCTTTCTACCGCATGCCTCATTGGCTAGTTGTACCAGTTTACCCTGCTGAGCTAGGGTTAATACATCCCAAGTTCCAATTCTCGCCCGTTGTTTCGCGCTAAAAGTCGTTGCCGTTGAATCAGTTCGAAATCTTTTATTTTCGGTTTCTGTAACGGTTTTTGGGTTTCGGAAACAGTAGGTTGCTGGCCTAAGGTCCCCTATCCACCGTGGTGGGGCTGCCACCTTAAGTATAGCTTCCGGTGGAGGAGCATGTCATACTCAGCCGCTGGATGCCAGAACAGACGCTGTTTGAGCCGCACCTCCTTGGTGAACAGACGCTTGGAACGCACCTCCTCAATCTAGCTGAAGTGAGAAGGACAACAGTGGCCCAGGCTGCACTACCAGCTAAGCACACAACTCTTAGCTGGCGGTCTTTGTCATTGCTTGACCCGTGGAAGCATGAGGTAGGAACTTGTGAGGACCAGAGCTATGTTAAACGCTCTTCTTTTCGACTCACCGTTTTGCAGCCCATCATGAGTTCTTCCATCATGAGTATCTCCGGCAATTAAAATGAGTCATTTTTGGAATATTTCTCAGAAAGTTGATTCATTCCTTAAAAATCCTTGAAGTTGATAATTTATTGGCAGGAGTATTAACAGATGTCCATCCATTCGTTTCTCCAAATAATCCTCCAAAGAATCTTTATAAAACTAAAATAAGTATTTTTTCAGAATTTCCCTTAAAAATATTTCATGTTTCCCAAGAAGAAAGTGTCTTCTAGTATTACTCTATAAATTTTAACCGAATATTCTCCATTGATTTCTTCGAGATTTGCTTCTGCATATTTTCTGACATTCCTCCAGATAAATATTCTTCCAAGAATGTCTGCAGAGATTTTTACATTTACGATACGGAAAACCTATACATTATATTGTATGGCACTCATTATACACATCGTTCTTACTAAAACAACAAAAAAATTCAAAATAGAATAAATCTTAAAATAAAACATGGTCCGCCTGCTGATAAAATATAGATCATTAGAACTAAAAGACCACAAGGCGAACAATAAAATTAGCTTTTCTGTATCACAGTTTCCCAAAATAAAATACTTTCTCACCTACGCCATCATGCTATTCATCATGTGTGGGCAATAAATTTTAATCTCTCGTTCAACTTTTCTTTTCTCTTTCACAGAAACCCAGAGCTGTCAGCATAGTTCAACGTGTGTCGTACCGCAAATCTAGGTGAAAGTGGCTCTGTCGAGATTAATCCTTTCCTCCGAGTCAACCTGCCGTAACTGACGATGACCAACGTCGCAATCGTTGGACGACTCCCAAACATCTCAAACCACATTCTACGAAACAACTGCCTCTGCATATTCCACCGCTACTGCCGTATTGTCATCGTTTTTAATTAAAGTCTCTGACATCGTGCCCAGAAAAAAAAACAAACGCATCACCACCACCTCCGTCATCGCCATCGACCGGTCTTGGTTCGTTTACAAATCACGCAGAATGACGACAAGATTACGGCCGGCGGCAGCCAGCTGTCGGATTATCATCTACTCCACCACGCTGATCCTACTGGTGTTTCTTCGGCAAGTGTACTCTTTCTGTCCGTCGGTATGCACGTGCGAGGTGCACCCGAAGGCCCGCACGTGGTGCATCGGAGTCGGCCTGGACGTGGTCCCGATCCAGCTCAATCCGGATGTTCGCTACATCAATCTGACGGCCAACCGGATTACCAATGTTCACTTCACACTGAGCTTCTATCACAAGCTGGAGGTGCTGGATATCTCGTTCAACAAGATTGAAGGTCTTGGGTCGAAAAACTTTGACGTTCAGCATGACCTCCGGATGTTGAATATGAGCGATAACGCAATTGTAGATATCCCTAAAGATGCATTTAAAGGACTAGACCGGTTGCAGATATTGAAACTCTGCAACAATAGAATAGAAACGATTCACGCTTCGGCGTTTCATGATCTGCGCAATCTGCTGGAGCTGGATTTCTCAAACAACGCTATCATCTCGCTAGGCCACGGAACCCTGCGGCATCTGTACTCGCTGGAGTGGCTTTCGTTCCAGAACAACCAAGTGCTGGAAGTACCCTACGACCATAATCTCGAGCACCTATCGCGACTACAGTCCTTGGACCTGTCAGTCAACCTTATAGAGTTCATTGCCAACGACAGCTTCGTTAACCTTCGGGAATTGCGGATGCTGAAACTGGGCGGCAATGTCCTTACCGAGCTGGACTACGGCGCTTTCCATGGCTTGAATGCCTTGCGAGCCCTGGACCTCGCGGACAATAATTTTACAGTAAGTACACATTGTTTGCACTATGAAACTGAAAATCCATTATTAAGGACAAGGTATTTGGAGTACATAGCTCAAAATTTCTAGAGCACCGTTTTTTAGAACCGTTGAACGGATTTGGATGAAAATGCATCACGCTAATTGTTCAGTGGTTATCAACAGCGTGATGCATTTTAATCCAAATCCGTTCAACGATTCTAAAAAACGGTGCTCTAGAAATTTTAAGCAATGTACTCCAAATACCTTGTCCTTAAGTACCCAGTCCCCGATTCCGTGCCTACCCATTAGAGCTCATAAGAATTTAAATCCATTCCCGCGGCGTGACATAATTTCCCTGCAGTCAAACTGGGTGTTGTGGTCATAACTAACACTGTTTAGCGAGCGCACGAAATGCTCATAAAATATTCAAATTCATACCATTTACATAAATCATTTTCGAATAATTACTCCACAGCGGCACCAGGTGGGAGAGAGGGATGGGGGGAATTAGCCGCGGTAACAACACACTCACATTCGTCCTCCGTGAATGCGTGATGACCGGTTCTGGCTGATGATGTTACAGCACACCGAACACTATAGCGGCTGGGTTGCACGATATCCCCTAGTCGCACGTGCGGTGAACGAGAAACAACTGTATGAGGACATAATTTACCTTTTTGGGGGCAAAGTGCTGCCACACCCGTGAATGGTGTGCAGTCAGGAAGCTATCCCGTGGAGATATGCTGGTACTCGCGCCGTTGTTACGATATTCAGTGCTGACAATGACTGGCACTACTATAGATACGACGACGGAGGCAACCAACTAACGGTCGGTGAGTGCGTATTTGCTGGCCGGTGGTGTGGAACGGGACAACTGCATCGGACCGCAGACAAGCCCTAATGAACACACCGAAACGCAAATATTAACGCAAAATTATTCGCGCCCTGTAGGTGGGCGGCGAGGATAGTGGGAATTTTATGCTGAGTCATGATTAAAATTTCGTAGAGGAATATTCTCAGTAGCTTAGGGTACAAAGGGACATGTTGGGTGTAGTACTAGATTTGTAGTAATGAGCTGAATTTTAGTATGGTGAGAAGGTCAATTCTCTATTTCTGCAATGAAATGGCACAAAAAGCGTGGGTATTATGATTCGTTGCCTAATTTGATGCTGTTTGAAAAAAAAAATTGGATAACTATGTTGTTTTACAAGAAATGGAGAAAACAACAACACTGTTGCCCAAAGTTTTGCTCAAACAGCATCAAATTAGGCAAGGAATCATAATACCCACGCTTTTTGCACTATTTCAGTGCAGAAACAAACAATTGACCTTCTCACCATACTAAAGTTCAGCTCATCACTACAAATCTAGTACTTCACCGATCTTTCCTATTCCTGAATGTTCATGTTTTTTTTATTGATGGCAGCCATAATTTGCTAGCGCAATTAAAGATAGGAGCTAATGGAATTTCTTAAAAAAAACTTAAAAAACTTCTAGAATAACAGTAGAGGACTTCTTGAAGAAACTTGGGAGACATTTTCTGCCAATATTTCATACAGATTTTCAGACGCGTGAGTGATTCTTAGAATGGTTTTTGGAATAATTTCTGGGTAAAACTAATCAATCAATTCTTTGTGAAACTCAAAAAGCAGACCGAGAACTAAAAACCCAAATTTATCCACCTAGTGGTGATAGTGCCTTTCTCTTGAATATGTTTTCACGATCTTTCCGTCGACGTAAGCCAAAGTGTTCTGAATCCTGATAGGGAATCGCGCCACTTGGGCGGTGGCTTCTATTTTCGTCTGTTTTCCGCTATAACTCAGTCAAATTTGAACCAATTGACACAATTTTTGGAATGCAGTGAGATAGGTATAGTATCTACCCATGTACAACATTTCAAGTCAATTGATTCAAAATTGACTGAGTTATAGTGGAAAACAGACGAATATAGAACCCTACTTTATAAGAAAGCAAACATTTTATCAAAGCTATCATTGAATTGACTCAAAAATTATTGATGGGACATAGTCCGACGTTCTGTTCATCGTATGAGCAGAGCTGAAATATATCAAACTTCTCAGTTGACTGCTTGAGCACCTTCATTAACACTAAAGGCCAATCAATATCAAGACGATACTTACAAGCAAAAGAGAATTGGAAAACTTTTGTTCGGGGATGATGCGATTAATTTTGCACATCAGGAATCTGAAATTGTGTGATTTGGTGAGATCTCTTCACGGCTAGCTAGACGGTTGTAGTGAGTAAACGTTAAACAGGAGCAAAAACGCGGCGTGCGCCGTGAGCGTTCATTTTGCGTACTGATGAATACTTGCAACAACCGTTGAAAACAAGAACGATAGGTAGTGAGTATAGTGAGACGTCTGTTTGTATTTGGGTTTAATTTGTCAAGATTTTGTTCTCTTACATATATTAAAGGCTTGCAATGATTTTATTCACTTTCATAGTTCCGGCGAAGCACCAAACGCTGGTTCTGCAACCCTACTGGTAGCTTTTATGTGGTATGATCCTGTTTTCTAGCTAATCGTTCCTCAGGTTATTAAAAAAGCCGTGGTTTGATGTGTCACATGGTGCATTTGATCACTTTCGGTGGGGTACCTTGAACTGGTTCCGGAGCACTACCGGGTCTCCCAAATATAGTCTGAGACTATTCATTTCATTGCTAATGTTCATTAGGTTACCTAAACAACACGATTTGATGTATTACCTGCATGGGTATGTATCACTTTTGCATTTTTCACTTCCAGTGGCACACCCAGAACCAGTTCCGGGATTGTACCGATTGTTCCTGATGTGGTCTTAGAGTAGCTCCATGCAAAATGTTAATAAGTTTGTGGTGTGGTTCATTTTTGCATTTCGCCAGTTCCGGCGAGATAATCGAAACTAGCTCCGGAACACTACCGGTAATCTTGAATACGGCCTGAGACTATTTTCTTGCTGACCGTTCTTCGAGTTATCGAAGAAGACGTTATTTAATATGCTGCGTGCTTACGTTTGGTTCCGTTCTACATTTGACCACTTCCGGTGAGTCACCTGGAATCGGTTTCAGCACACTATTGGTTTTCCAAAGTATGGTCCATGATTGTTTCTTGTTAGCCGTTCATCAGGTAACCTAAAAAGTCATTGAATGTGTCGCATTCATGGATTACATATTTCTCTTTTACGTTTGACAATTTTCTATGGAAAATCCGTAATCGGTTGCGGAACACTACCGGTAGTCCCAAATATGATCGGAAACTATCTTTTGCTAAATCAAGATACCTAAAAAACGCGATTTGATGTGTCGCATGCATGAGTTTGGTTCACTTTTATATTTGCTTACTTTCGGCGGGGCACCCGGAGTGGATTCCGGAACAGTACCGGTAGTTTCTGATGTTATCTGATCCTATTTTCTTGCTAACCGTTCATCAGGTTATCGAAAAAAACAGATTTGATGTGTCGCATGCACGGGTTTGGTTCATTTTCACATTTAACCATTTCCGGCGGAACACCCGGAACCGGTTCCGGATCACTATCGATTCAGATAAGTTATGAGAATATTTTCCTGCTTACTGTTCATAAGGTTATTGGAAACGCCGCGGTTTGATATGTCGCATGCATGGGTTTAGTTCACTTTTATATTTGGCCACTTCCGGCAGGATATCTGGAACCGGTTCCAGATCACTACCGGTTCAAATATGTTCTGAGAATATTTTCCTGCTTACTGTTCATCAGAATATCAAAAAAGCCACCATTTGACATGTCGCATGCATGGCTTTGGTTAACTTTTATACTTGGCCACCTCCAGCGGGACATCTGAAACCGGCTCCGGACCACTACCGGTTCCGATATGATCTGAGAATGTTTTCCTGCTTACTGTTGTTCAGGTTATCGAAAAAGCCGCGGTTTGATATGTCGCATGCATGGGTTTAGTACACTTTTATGTTTGTCCACTTCCGGCGGAACACACGGAACCGGTTCCGGGACACTACCGGTTCAGATATGATCTGAGACCGTTTTCATGGTTACCATCCATCATGTTATCGAAAATGCCGTAGTTTGATGTGCCGCATGGATGGGTTTGTAGCGTTTTCATATCTGGCCCCTGCCTGGTGTACCGGTCCGGAACACCTAAATGGCCATAACTCCGGAACGGCTGGACCGATCCGAACCATTTTCAATAGGAAACAATGAAACCAGATTCCGCATCGAATGAACCGTTGGCCATTAAAATCGGTTGAAGTTTTCTGCCAAAAAGTGATGTGAGCTTATTTGTACCCACACATACACACACACATACACACATACACACACACACACAGACATCACTTCAATTCGTTGAGCTGAGTTGATTGGTATATGTGACTCGACCCTCCGGGCCTTCTATCGAAAAGTCATTTTTGGAGTGAACATATAGCCTTTCCAGTACACTTAGTGTACGAGAAAGGCAAAAAGAAAGTTCTAAAACTGACAAACACTAACGGATGAAACTTCTTCGGGATTTTTTAGCAAAACTAGGAATTTTCCAATCTACACCCAATCCTCTCTTTATATAGTGGATCGGGATTGATTTTTATCTTTATTAACGAGCTGTTTAATCCTAGGCTAATTATTCTCGCTGTATTTCCTTCCCGAAGAACGAACTTTTTGTAAAGGAATGGGACTCGATAAGACTACTTATACAGGCATACCACCATGCCAGGCACCAGGTCCGTGTCTAAAAGATTGAAGCAACAATCTTTCAACAATCTGGAAGCAATTCTATGGAGGAATCCGCGGGGAATTTCTAGATGAATCTCTAGAAGAACCATTTAAGGAATTTTATAAGGGATGGCTTGAAGAATTTCTGGAGAAATTCCTGCAGGATTTTTTAGAGGAATCCCTGGAGAAATGCATAGGAAATTCCTGGCATCTCTAGGAGCATTTCTTAATGAATCCCTCGATGAATGCCTAGAGGAATCCTTGGAAGACTTTATAGGTGAAGCTGTGGAGGAATTCCTTGGGTAATCTCTGGAGGAATTCTGAAAAAAAATCTCTTGAGGAATTCCGAAAAGAATTTCTTATGGAATTCGTAGACCTCTTTTTTTTTTAGGAATTCCTAGAGAAATTTCTATTTGATGTTCTAGAAGAATGCCAGGAAGAATCACTGGAGAAATTTCTATAGAGATTCTTGGAAGAATTCCTACAGGAATCCTTGAAGCAATTTCTGGAGAAATCACTGGATGAATTTTCCGGAGAAATTCCTTTATGAAGCACTGGAGGAATTCAGAGATGAATCCTTTGATAAATTCCTAAAGAAGTCATTAATGAAATTTTCTGTAGGAACCCCTGATGAATTTCTTAGAAGAAGCACTTGTAAAGGTCCTGATATAGTTGTTAGATGAATGCCTTGAGGATATTTTAGATAATTCTCTGGATGGTTTCTTAAAGAGATCGTTTGAGGAATTCCTAAAGGAATCATTTGAGGAGTTCTTAGAGGAATAACTGGAGGGTTTTGTAAAGAAATTCCAGGAGAAATCCCTTAACCCTTCAGGACGCGCGCCCTCGTAAAAAGTATAACACCACCAAAAAACCTCGCTCGTCGTATACAGCGTAAGTGCGGTGCAATTTCAGGTTCAAACAGGCGTGCGTCCAGAATGGTTAAATAATTTCTGGAGGAATTTCTAGATGATTTCATGAAGATGTCCCTGAAGAAATTCCAAGAGAAATTCCCTTAGTGATTCTTTGAAGATTTTTGCAGAAATTCTAAGAGATTTATCATGGACAAATCCCTGAAGAAGTTCTCAGATAGAACCCAGAGGAATTACCAGACAAAATCCTGTGAGAAATTTCAAAAGATTCCCTAAAGTTTGATAGGAGTTCTCGGCTCTGGCAGTCTGAGTGGGTAGCCAAAGGCTGTTTTGCTCCTACATCCGACGATTCGCTTATATTTATTTAACTTTCTTCAGGGAATCTAAAATATTTCAAAAACAATTGGGGTTTTAAATTTTGAAAAATGTATTGATTTTTTGATTTTATACGAAAGGGCACCTTTTTCTGCGCCACTATGATTTTTTTTCAGATTTTTAGAACCTCGTTTTGGTACCTAAAATTAAGTTCAAAGAGATTTTTTTAAATCACCTTTTGCCAGCTGGGCAACTGCTTGACAGCTCCGCCCAGTACAAAATGAAACGAGGGGTGATTCGACAAATCGCTCCCATACAAACTTCAAATTGACTTTTAAATAGGTTCCCGGGCACCAAAATTCATGAAAATTTGGATTTCGGCTCAGTTTGGCATGCAGATTCAGAATATGGAATTATCTCAACACCACTAAAGAAGCCAATTCCCAAATTTACCAATCCAATTTTCGATAAAATTTCCCCACAGTCGTAAAACCAAACGTGGATACCCTAAATAAATTCCCAAAGGGATCTCTAGAGGAATTCATAGAATCCATAGACGAATTTCCTAAGCAATCTTTCGAGGAATTTTAAGAGGAATCTTCGAAAGAATCCCTGAAGGAATTCAATGATAAATCTATGGAGAACTTCATAGAGAAATGTCTGGAGGATTTCTTTGAAGAATACATGGAGAAAACGCTGGAGATAACCGCTGGAAATATTTTTGGAAGAATCCCTGGAGGAACTTCTATAGTGATCTCTGATTCGATTAGAGTAAGGTGGGGCAAAAGTTCGACCCTAGTTAAAAAATCAGCATTTTTCAAACAATCGAAGCAGATAAGAATAAACGAATACCGTATGGTGATTCTATCATCCATGAGCTAAAATTTTGCTAAACAAAGTTACGCTAAGTGTCTTTTCAATTTTGAGTTTCAACACTTTTTGTATGTGTGCGTCTTATTCGAACTCTTGCCCCACCACTGGGGTAAAAGTTTGGATATAGTGTTCGTGGGATTTCCCTAACCGTAGTACCGTAATTTGACACTTTGGTAATAGGAACACCTGAAACCAAACAATATTTGATGTTGGAACTGGAATACACTTTAAAGTTCGATCTGGATTTTACCCAAATCAGGGTTAAATTTACTACATTAAAAATTAGTAGTTTTCGGTAAATTTCAGATAAAACAACATTTTCTTCAGCTTCGATCGAACTTTCTGACTGATTCCATCATCTTTAGAGATAATATGTACATTTTACAGAATTTTAGGTTTTTACCTGAAGTTGCCACATGAATCGAACTCTTGCCCCATTAGGTGTTGTTCACGCACATAGGGGCTGTCCATAAACCACGTGGTCATGAGCAGGAGGGGGGGGGGGGGGGTTCGGCCAATGACCATTTTGTATGGACGAAAAAAAATTTTTGTATGGACTAATGACCACGCGTGGGGGGGGGGGGGGTGGGGTTTGAGAAGTCCCAAAAAAATGACCACGTGGTTTATGGACAGCCCCATAGAGCGAAATCTACTAAAATCAACCCCGGTATCACTGGGTTCGCGCGGTGATATTCTCGCATCGAGATATAAACACAAGATAGTTCGCGGTCACCGAACTTTATTACGTTTTACGAAAACACACATGCTTCGAAACTAATAAACGGCGGTCTTTATTGATAGTAACCGATCGCGGCGGAGGTTTATTTATTACTGATTACTCTTTCTCTGGTCTACTGCTTCTGCAGGATAGAAGCAGGAAGATAGCAACGCACGATCGGGAGGCGATCGGTACCAAAAAGCCTATTGCTTATAGCGTACGAGAAAACATGTGTGGCTACTACACTATTCCATAGTGTGGATGTGAGTGACCACACACTAAAGTGGTTCTCGCAACATAAATTAATTATTCTAATTTAAGACTGGCGCAATCAGGTGTAAAATAGGATTTCCAAATATTTTTGCAAAAAGTTATACTTTAGCATGTATAACTTTTTGCAAAAATATCTTCAAAGAATACCTAGTAACTCCCAAAAATAAAATACCGAATTCGAATTCATTATAATTCCATTCCATGCGTTGGAAGATCCATCGCATGTTACAATTTTTTAGTCACAAACCAACATTTTGTCATAACTTTTCGAAATATTGATCAATTTTCATAATTTTTGGAGTGAAAGACTCTTTTTCAAAAAGGCTTCGAACAACCTTGACATCCGAAAGAAATAATTTGAATGGAGCTCAAAAACTTCAAAAGAAACTCTTGCCCCACTCGAACTTTTGCCCCACTTTATTCTATTGATGGAATCTTTAGAGCAATTTTTGATAGAAATTCCTGGATGAATTTCCCTGAGTACACTGAAACCTCCATTTAAGTCGATGCATGGCTGATCGAAAATAATTTTTACCGTTCAAACAGTGACAAAACTAAAGACTTTTATATTTTTTAACACTTCGCATGACAAAGGAGATCTGTCAAAAAATATAAAACTGTATAGTTTGGTCATTGCCTGCACGGTAAAAAAATATTTTCGATCAGCCATGCATCGACTTAAATGGAAATTTCAGTGCATGTATTCCCTGAGGAATTCTTTGAGTAAACCCTTTAGGGATTCCGAGAAGATTCATTGGAGGAATTCCTAAAGGAACCCCTTGAGGAATCCCTGTAAGAATTCCGAGCAGGAACGGATAACTGACACATAACTACAGCATATCAAAGTCAGATATCATACCCGGGTAGAGGTGAAATACTGACGATCAAAACGTGATGTTGGTTTGATTGATATAAGAGTTAAAAGATCTGAAAATAATATCTGAAAAATGTTCCTGGAACATCTGAAGAATATCAAAATTTGATATTTCATGATCAAACGAATAGCTCGTTGCTATTGGTTAGATCTTACAAGATCTAAATATGATCTGATAATGATGTTCCAGGAGTAAATTTTAGATATTATTTTTAGATCTTTCATCTCTTATATCAATCAAATCAATATCACATTTTAAGCTCAATATCAAAATATGCTATTATTGAGATTTTTTCCTCTACCCGGGTACCAAGACAAGGTATTGATTGATTATCCAGGTATTGGAAATAACTTTTTTTGGTATTTTGTGGGTGTTGATAAAACTCCACAACGAGTTATTGGCTTAGTGTTGAGGACTGCTTGAGGTATTATTCAATTATGGAAAAGCCATTATTTGTATGGTAAAAACGGCGATTATTATTTAGGTATTGCCATACCTGATGTCGTTATTCACGTATTATGCACAGAATACACACCAGTTTTATTTTAGCAATTTTACCTCTTGTGCATTGCTACTTTATACCTCATACAGGTTGTAGGTATTCGGGTTTCCATACTTGAGCTTGGTATTCTTCAGCTGTTTTCTTCTGCTCGGGATTCCTCCCAAACCCCTAAAAAAATAACCTTTAAGAATCCTTGTGGATTTCTTAGAAGAATCGCGGGAGTAATCCCTGAAAGAATTAACAGATGAATATTTCTTTGGAGTTCTTAGAATGCTAAAAAAATCCCTGAGAAATGCTTTGTGGAATTGCTGCAGAAATTTCAAGAGTATATCTTAGAGGAACGCCTGGAGAGTTTCATGGAGAAATTCCTGCAGGAATCCAAAGAGAAATTTCGGGAGAGATTCGTAGAAGGGTCACTGGAGTCATTGCTAGAGAAATCTAAAGAAGAATTCTCAGAGAAATCGCTAGACAATTGTCTTGAGAAATTCCTAGCTAAAAATTCCAAGGAATTATAATATGTAAGAAACCCAAAAGGTTTTCAAAACGAAATCCTTGGAGGATCTTTGGTGCAACTCCAAGAGAAATCTCTTGGCAAATTATAATAGTAAATTCCTGGAGTAATTCCTGGAGGATACTCTGGAGGAAGTATTGCAGGGTATTATCGAGGAGCTCCTAGCAGAATTCCCAGAGAAATTTCTAATTAAATTTCGATTTCTAAAAAAAATACTAAAGGAATGGGGATGAACCAGCCTCGAGCTCAAATTCCCTATAATAAGATATTTCGGTTATTATTGCTGGAGGAATTCCTGGAGCAGTCTGTAAAAGAATTCTTCAAGGAATCCCTGATGCGATAATGTTTCGGATGAATAACTGGAGGAGTTCCTTGAGAAATCTCGGAGAAATTTCTGGAGGAATCTTTAAAGGAATTACTGAAGGATTCTCTAGATGAATTCTTTGCCCGTGTAGTTGCCGGCTTAGAATAGCACTACGGACCCCCTGTTCCGGGGGTAAAAGTCCACCAAACGGGGAACCCCAATCCAAGGTGTCAGGCGACCCGTGCTGAGGGATGAATGGTTGAGGGGGTTTAAAACATGCTCGATCTTTAACGGAGCCCGTATCGTGGGTAGATCTCCCTTTTGGGTTGCGTTACGGAGTAAGATCTACCAAACTGAACCCTGGTGATATCCAGCTTGTTAAGCTAGGGTAATGCGTTTTGGTAATAAGGATTCATGGTACAAAGCCCTTGTTACTAGTGACAGTTTCTAAAATTGCATTTATTTCGCCTTACGAATAGTTAAAGGCTCGGTTTGTCCTCGCCGAGACTACACTTGATGTAAGGAAAACAAACATGCTTTGCGTAACTAAGTGCGTAATAACCTACTAAGGACTGATATGTACTGATGATACAAGGACTCACGTGAATTTTTATTACCGAACGCATTCTCTAATTTGACAGCGTTTTGCAACTAGCCTAAAGACCCGGGTTTTTCAATGTTGTCCTGGGACTAAACTAGAAGCAAGACACGGATGAAGCCAGAGTTCCGATGCATGGACAAATATCAGTTCTACCGTTTTGTTTTTCTCAGAAATAGGATCGATTATGTGAGATTAAGGGCGCACTTTCGCTGGGATTTATTTCCCTGTGAAAACGGTACTTTTTCATCACATTCGATTTCTCGAACCTCTGAGGTAACAAAACAAGATCTGTACAGAAACCGATGCTCCATTGCCTCTCAATGACAATGGAGTAGTACGACATGCACTAAATACTAAGGATACGGGTATTGCCACAAAAGATCTAAATACTGGTCGCAGTGGCTCATCCGAACAGAAAAAAAAAGATGAATTCTTGGAGGAATATTTGGAGGTGTTCCTGGATGATTTCCCGAAGGAATTCCTGGAGGAATCTCAGGGAGAGTTTCTGAAGGAATCACTGGTATAAATTCCTGGAATGAAATTTTGCTTGGTGTAATTCATGGACTTTCCTAAAATGATTGCAGAAGAAATTTTTAGAGACTTCCCGGAGGCAGAAAGATCCATTCTTGAATATCTAAAAAAAATGTCAAAGCTATAATGTTGTTGACCGCAAAAAGTTACAACAAATAGACTAATGTTAAAGAGCAGATACAAAAGAGTAAAACAAAAGTTTGTTCGGCATGTTTTCTCATTATCTTAAATCAAATCAAATTTATCTCACTTCTAGGTGGGCGAGTAGTTGGGGTAATCACGTTAGTGATACTTGCAAAAGAATGGCTCTGAAGAACTTTTTCAAAGACACTATACTTTATTAACACCTATTTGTGTAGAACTTCCGTAGTATCGAAAGGAGCTGATTTGGTTCACTGTAAAGCCGTAAAAATTGAAATATTTCCAAATAACCGTGATGTCCTCTACTTCTTTGAAATGTTCACGTGAATCTTTTTCTGGAGTGAAACACAAGTGCAGGATTAGCCTTATGTAAAATGGCCCTGAGTATCAATGCATGCTTTCTGAACCATCACATGCTCACACATCTTATACAGCTGTTTTTTCCCCAATAGCCCCTACTCGTTTTGAAATTTCATACGTATTTCTGCTTGCAATGTAATGATTCCAATACTGTAGAACTTTTCGTACTTAAGTGAATTTGCTCAATAAACCGATTGAGAGTGGTTAGCATCGCGGCATGGTTCTCTACCAATTTTATCCCAATTCTCCTTGAATATTTGAATATTTTGCTCATATTCCTGCTCAGAATGTAATTTGGTTGGTAACAATTGACATTCTTTAAGTAAAAGGACTTGCAGAATCGATTGTAGTTGGGATCACCACATCGTTCTCTGAACTACAACACTTCCACTTTTACCCCAATTCACCTTCAATGTTTGAATAATTCACTCATATTCCTACTCGAACTATAACTGAAAAAATCAGATCTTAAAGTCATCTGATATATATATGACAATGAGTGATTCTTACCTAGTAAAGGTGCTACAAGACAACGTGGACATTTCGATTAAAAGTTTGGAGAGCTATTGATAGCCAATCCAATAATGATAGGGCTTGGAGGACTAGAGAATATGAGATTCAATTTTCGGATCGGTTAACACATCGGATTTGATCAGATTGATGGTCAACTAATAACTAAAATATATTTACAACAGTAACAGTTCAGGTTAATTCAACAAGGCAAATTACGATGATCATCAGTGGTGTGAGAACACGAAGTTCTGATTATAGTAGTGGTAGATCGCCGACACGATGGTCGAGTTCACCCCAAAAGCTTTATTAGCAAAAATGTATTTTCCGGAAACGAAGGCATGTTTTATCTGGGGTGCCTGGTGAGTCGGAGCGGTTGGCAGTGTCCTTATGTTATAATTGACAAAGTAAACAATCGGATGCTCTTTTTCCTATTACTTGCTTGTCATTTTTGCTTTTTGGTTTTGGAAGGTATGCGATTCACTATTGAGCCTTAAAATTATGTTGTTGCACTGATAATAATTATTATCAAGTCTGTACCAAAAGCCTAATCCCACACCAACATATGCTTTTCCTATTCCATGGCGATTGTGTAGTCAGCCATTACCCCTACTTATCATCGGCTTTGGACTGACATGCGCTCTTATTGCTCCTCCAAATGCTGCAAATTGAAAATTTAAAAAATCTCTTTACTCCAGTACAGGTAGCCGTGTGGTGTTCCAAACAACTCTCATATGATTCTCTGGGTAATTTAACTTTAATATAGTCTAACTTTATTGTTCATGTTACACGCTAGCAGAAATGCGTGTGAAATTTACAAATTAATAAGGCATTTCAGAGTAAAACAAGCAATGTATCAGTTCAGTCCAGTTTAGAGAACCGTGAGGCTACCTAACACACTCAATCCTGAATTGCCTGTTCGATGCTTTTTTTGACGATATTAGAACAGCAGTACCTACGATTTCGATAGTTTCGGTAATCGATTTTGCTGAAGTTCCAACTGTAAAATCTGAATCCATTATAGCTGTATTCTAGCCGATATATACCCAATGCAATGTTGGATATCATAAATAAGTGGTATTTCTCACAGTCCTCTAACACTATCCCGAAAAAGATATCGGAGAAAATATTCAATTATTAATTGATTTATGAAACTATCTGTATCGCACGTTCCCAACTTAATCCCTACATTCCCCGAAGTGCTGACCCGCAGTCGCAAATTGTTATCATCATTCACCAACCGAAATACTATATTTGTCCCGTCCGGGTTAACGTTGTTGATATTGATTGTGTGTTTCCTCCCGCTTTCCACAGATCGTGCCAACACTGCAATTATCAAAACTGTGTAATCTGACATATTTATCGCTGAGCGGCAACAATTTCGACACACTGCCCGCGGTGGCGTTTCTGAATCTGTTCCAACTGAGGCAGCTGAACCTGGACCGGCTGGACCGTCTCGAGCGGATAGATGTTCGGTAAGTAGCTACATATAGTGATGCACAGACTGCCTGCCAGTCCTAATTGAATAATTTATCGATTGCAGCAATTAAATCAATTCCGATTTAAATTGGGGTTTGATTGTGTTAATAATTGCTGAGCGGAGACATTTTTCTGCAGAACAAAACATGACGATAGAGTTGCCTGAGTCCGACCTGGAGGAAGCATATGGTCTCGAAATGAAATCTAATTATTTCTTCTGCATGTTCAACCACTGAAACCATTTTCCATTTCAATTTCTCTATTCATCTGCAAAAATAAGGATTGTGTGCAGCGATCGGACGGCTGGGAATGGACCACCATATCACTTTTTTCATTTGCAAAATTGTGGAAAGTCTCATACCGTCATATTGCATGGGGATCACAGTATCCCGACTAACGAAAAAACATGTATGGCTGAATAAAGGTTGCTTGTATGAACATTTTCTAGTTTGATTTTAGAAAAAGTTGGCTTCCTGAATTTACACGTTATTTTTACCTCATCACGCGCAACGTGCTTTGACATTACGGAATCAATATGCTGAGTGTAGAATTAACTCTAAGGAACTCGGCCGCAAGGTAGCGCAAATAAACTTTCAACGACGCTTTCTAGAATGACACGTTTCCCGGAATAATCCATCTCCGGGAACACGATTTCGATATCTTAACAATGAGGGATATTTTTCCTTTCTTCCGGATGGAATTACTCCATGAGTGTCTACTGACATCCCGTCATGTATTCCTTTAAGTATCACTTCTGAGATTCCTTCTGGAAATGTTCCGAACATCTAAGATTTCTCATGAAGTTCCATCTGGCATTCTTCCAGCAAATCCTTTAGAGTTTTTCTAAGAGTTCCTTCTTGAGTTCATGCAGGCGTTGCTTCAGAAGCTTTTCACTGCCATCCCGAGAACCAAATAGCGCTGACGGGCTATGGCTTTGGCACCTCGTATTTGCGCTCGCTCTATCGTGGCTTTGGCGTTCCTTCACTCATCTATCTTTCTCCAGGTGTCATCTGCGATCCACCGCTTTCTCTGAATGTGTAGCTCACCCAAATTCATTGATCTACTACGCTTTCGCCTTCCGGAATATTTGTAGCGCGGTTTTGGATGTTGCAGAAGTGGTCGATTTGTTTAACCGTGACGTCTTTACAAGCGGTAATACTTAATTTCAGATACAATTCTGAAGCATCTTCCTTGTCAGGACATTCAAGTGACTTACCTGTTCGAATACCAGTGTACCTCGAAGAGAAGAACGAAAGAGCTGGGTCAGTTGGCCACACGAAGGATACGATACATCTTCATTTGTGTCGTTTGTCTCCCCGAGGGGGTTTTGGCTGCAGTGCTCACCAGTCAGTGCACACGTACACGTTGGTATGTGCTGAAATGCGAGAATCTCACTCCGGTTTTAGAAGGTGCAAACGAGAAGCAAAATTAAGCTTCACCGAAAGACAAATTTGGTTGGTTGGGAAGAGTGCAAAACCGGTGTGAAGTTCTGGTTTTGCGGTTGAGGTATTATTAGCCACGTGAAAAATTGGCACGCTAACAGAAAGGTACAGTAAGCTTATTGCTGTGTTAGCAAACGATGGCGAGGAGATTGCATTTGTGCACAGTGTTAAGCTGTTGAAAATGAAATTACAATTGCGAGTACAATCAGCAGCATAATATATTTCTGATGGCTTTTATCTTTGTAATTGTTATTTCAGCTCAACACTATTCCAAGAATTTATACAGTAAGATTACTTCCACGTCATGTTTTATGAACACTGACTGAAACAGAAGACCAGCTCCAGAAGCACGTATTGGTAGATTTGTGCAATTAGCTCAGTATCTGTTGAATTAAGACGGCTAACAGCTCTATCGTCATCGTGAAAAAAGTCGCATAAACCACACCATACCCACCATGAATAAACAATTCTAATTTCTCATCTTTCATTTGCGGATTTCTTCTTTCCCATTCCCAACAGCGCCTTGGTGGACAACACCAACCTGCACACGGTGACACTGGACGACAATCCATCATTCAGCAGTCTGCCACTGCGGCTGTGGCACGGTAACCCTCACCTGGTAGAAATCTCCATGCGCCGCAACGCGCTGGTCCGTCTGGATGCGGTTCAGTTCCCTCTGGACCGACTTCACCGGCTACGGCTCGCCGGCAACCCACTGGTGTGCAACTGTTCGCTGCTGTGGCTGTGGCGACTGGTGGCCGAGAGTGACCCCGATGATGAATTCCTGCTAACTTCCGCCGCCCTGACCAGTGCCGGATTTGCAAGCCCGGGTGGCGAAGAGGAGGGATCGGCACACCCGTTGGCAATTGATAGAGACGAATTGGGCTGTGACTTGTACGAAGATGGGCGGAAGATTCGCCGGACACTGAGAACCATGACCGAATCGGACTTGAACTGTCCAACCCACGTGCTGACTGTGATCAGTGCAGTATTCAGTATCTTGTTGGTGTTGGCCACGGCCGCCAGCGTTCTGTATTTCTTCCGCCTGTCGAAGCGGCGGAAAAAGCTGCTGCCAGAGCATAAGAATGCAGATTTGATTGTGCCACAAAAAGTAGATAAGTTAGAACTAGAGCGATATCTGGCCCAGCAGAGCGCGGCCAGTGAGTACCGGCCGCTTCGGGGTGGCCCCTGGGAGGTAACGCCAATGCTGAGGGACGTCGATCAGTATCAGCACCAATATGGAAATCCGATCCACGAACCGGATCACTACGAGAGCTTCGAGTACTACGATTATCAGGGTCAAAAACAGTTCAACTCGTACCACCAGAAGCCTCAGCAGCAGCACCAGCAACCGAAGCGTACCCTTTCGAGGCCGCATATAGTCTACGTATGACTCTAGACCGGCCGCAGGATCCGTAGCATAAGTAGCGGCAGTAGCAGTAAGAAGAATGTTAACAGTAATAGCTTACGACCGCTGCTCGTTGATAGCGCTGTTTGAAGTTATAGGATGATTTGGTTTGAATTGCTGGACATTGATCCACTTGGCGACGTTACGTAAAGAAGGTATCTAATGCTTTTTGGAATTATATTTCGTGTAAGATAAGTATAGCTGTAAAAAATAACTGAACTGTAGATAGAACGAAACGTATATTGACACTGAAAAAACATAGGTACTTAAGAAGCCATTGAATAAAAAATCAGAATAAAGATCACATTAATTCCTCAATTTCAAAATTTTTTACACACAATCTTTCAAAACACTTTTGTGTTGAAATAGTATGTTTCCAACATTCTGTTATCATGCTGAATAAAATATCTCTTTGAAGTTTTTGAACTGATAGCTTTATTTGCAAATGGGTCAGGTGGGAAAAGAAATAATTTTTGTATGTACTTACTTACTTTACTTTCAGTCCTGGGCACCCACGGTGGTGCAGAGGGCCGAATTGAAAGATTTCCATCCTGAGCGATTGCCCGTCATCGCCTTGACCTGTGGCCAGGTTAAATTTCTGTCGACTTACTTGATTTCGTTATTGAGGCTGCGCCGCCATGAGCCTTTGGGTCTGCCTCTGCTGCGATGTCCTGCTGGGTTCCAGTTAGTTTCATATGCTTCGTGCCTTTTAGGTAGCGAAGATTTTGCTTCACCACAGTGCAATGAGGTTTTCCTGGTACGTTGCAAAAAAAGCTGTCGGTATTGACAGCAAAGCTAATGGCCGAGTTCATTGTGTCAAATATTGTAGACCACCAACCAGCTCCCAGAAGGGAACCTTCTTCATCTATTGCCGCTGCTCAGCTGACTTTGGGCTCATTTCCTTTGTTAGCTTCTGTCCCGGGTCCGCTGGTGTGGTAACAGTGTTGCAGCTAGTTGCTCCAAATTGTTCCAGAAGATCTTGGATGTACTGCTCTTGATCCAAACTAAGTACGCCGTCCTCGGTGGATACACGAGTTCTGAGAACTTTGTTGGCCTGTCCCAAATCCTTCATCCTGAACTTCTTCGTCAGTTGTTTCTTCAAATTCTCCTCCCAACGCTCGTTGTTCGAAAAGATGAGATCGTCCACATAAATTGCTACTATCAGGACACTCGTAGAAGTATCTGACTGAAGTAGACGCAGACGCAGGTGTCCTGTCGTGCTTGGACTGCTTCAATCCAATTCGTTTTAGCTCGGCATTTAGCTTCAAATTCACGATCCTGCTGGTCTGTTTGAGATGGTACAATGCCTTATTTATGTTACAGGCCTTGGTTGGTGCTTGCTGGTCCACGAAACCGTCTAGTTGCACCATAAATATTTGCTCCTACTTTTGATCGCCCTGCAAGAACACCGTCACGGCATCCATCTGCTGTATCTTCAAATTCATTCTGGCCAGGGAAATGGCGGTGGTATATCGGACTACGTGTGCGTTGGTCTCATTGAAGTCTACTGGTCTTACTGAAAACCGTCTCTAGCAACGTACTTAGCACCACCAGAATAGAATTAAATTGAGTTAAAATACAGAAAAATATAAACATTTAAGGACAAACGTCTTGAAATCCCGCCTCAACAGTGGATCTTCAGACGCACAAATCTCAATAAGCAAGTTTCAAACAAATGTGTATTTTTATATTCTGCTGTTGCTCATTTGTAATAAGCGTAAAATAAATAGATCAGATGCACTGGTTTTGTTTATGAAGAGATTTGTGCGCTCGAAATAGTGAGTAGGTGCCAAAGTCGGCCATTTTGGGATTCTAACAAGTCTGTCCTTAAAAAACGAACACCTCCAGAATGAATGTATGGGGATTATTGCACTCTAGGTTCGTTTTTGAAAACTGTGGAGGATTTGTAGGTGCGGCACTCCAGCTCATGATAAAGTTTTGATACTTGCATGAGGGTACGCGCTCCCTCTCACTGCGCCTTACCAACTTGCGTGGCTCCTCTGTTTGTGGAGGGAGCGCAACAAGGTGAAACTGATGTACGGGCTGTTGCTCTTCAATCATTTCAACTTCTCCCTCGTAATCGGACTCACCGCTGTCTTCATCGACGTCCTACACCTCGGATGTTACACAAGTTTACAAAATAAAACGAAAGTCGTGAACTTCTGTCAACAACCAAAATTTTTGAAGCACAATTTAGTGCTGATTTCGAAACGGACCTTCAAAAAATTTTAAGTAGAACAGTTTTTGAGTTTTAGCTCAATATTGAGTTTTGAAACTTTTCAAAATATGTAATTTACTAAAATTTAAATATATTGCGTTTTGTTTAACCAATTTTAAATCTTTTTCCATAAATTAAAAGCTGAATACAATACCATTCGACCATCTGAATAGGTTTTGCGTCAGATTCATGAAATTCAAGATTTTGGCGAGTTTTGGGGACGACCTTCTTAAATTTTAGCAAAATTCCTAAACTTTTTTGAAGAAATATATTTTTTTCAATAAGAAAAAACCAACTTAAAAATTCTTTCTCGACGTTTATTTGACATATCATATGTAGGCGTGTTCCAGTAAAAATTTCAGCTCAATCGAAGCATTGATTACGGAGAATGAGATGTTTGAAGTGAGCGACTTTGCTTAAGGCCGGACGGGACGGTGGTTGAATCGTCCGCCATTGCTCTCTTGCTAGTAAGATGCAAATCTCAACTTCTACTTCATATTATTGACTAGAAATTTGATCGTTCATTTGCTCACTTGTGGTGCACAATCGACTAAAGTTTCAGCTACGTCAGTGCAGTGGAAATTGATATTTGCTTCTTCAAAGTCGCGAGGCAAATTGTTAGAAAGAGAGGGAAGATAGGAAAAATTACACGTCGTCCCGTGCGGCCTTAAAAATAGAACAAAAATCGATTTCAAATCATCAACCTTGTATGGAAAGTCGAAAAAAAAATTCCGCTCTACTGTAATTTTTTTCTTTTGCGTTTTCGAACTCAGGGCATGATCCTACACCAAAAACGATCATCAGCTTACCGAGTTCAAAAATGCTGTAAACTAGTGTTATCACGTCCCTCAGCTCTCAAGCTAGATCTTTCTCGATTGGCTGCACGATCAACTCATATGGATTATCTTCTGAAGCTTCTTCTTCTGGCTTCCGGTTGATTGCATTTTCGTTCAGGAATATGACATCTCTGCCAACGAGAACGTGCTTCACTCTAAAACTGTACAATCGATACCCGAGCAGTAGAAAATAACAACAGCATAATAAAATATGTTTTTTTTCGGCAAAATAACTGAGTAATAAAATCAGTTATTTTAATGTTATTAGCATAACATTCTATGTTATAAACTTGTCTGTCATAAGCGGCAAAATAACAAATTTCATAACAAAAAAATGTTCCTGGTATACCAATTCAATAACATGTTTTGTTAGTTATAATAACAATTTAATAACAGTAAATTTTTAGAATATTTCAATAACAAATTTTGATATTCAAAAGTTATTACCAAAAGCAAAAATAGTTATTACATCAAACTGATAACATGATTTACGCAGTATTTCCAACAAAAAATATACTAATATGAAGACACAATAATTTTCAATGCTGTTGTGAATGTTGCTTATTCCTTTTTTGATACAGTCCTTAGTCTTTATTTCGAAACTTGTTATTGTTGTGCTATTTATGTACACTCTCAATAGCACAATTATAACCAAACTTGTTCTATAACAAAACATATTATTGAAATGTCATTTAATGGATGTATATCAATAGCTTAATCATAACAAAATAAGATTGCCCAACAAAACATGTTATTGCAAAGTAATACCTTGGTAACTCAATAATAACACAACAAGATATAATAACAGGCTATGTGATTTTGTAGTTATCAATTTGATATTCTCCTCTGCTCGGGTATGTTTTCGAACTGCTGCTATAGCCAGGGAAGGAAGCCGAAAGGCTCAGACTTTGCATCTCACTTCTTTCCTTCTCTCCTTTGGTACGTAAACATTACCGTGGATCCAGCGTAGGACACGCGTAGGAGAGCTAGATCTGGTCTTCGTAAGGGAAATGCTTCGTCAAATGTCAACTGCAATCCCTTAGTTGGCAATTAGATGATCACATACGATGTAGTTGCAACTGCTTCGGCCCCATAACGCTTTTCCAGATTCGAATTACACAGCATACTCCTCGTCTTTTCAACAATCGTTCGGCTCGTCTCATGGTGAATACCGGACCGACGAAGAAACAACTTCATTTTATGATTTACATATTATTTCCCACTGGTCTGACCTTAACCGCTTGATTTTCTCACTTGTCTTGTTCTCAGCGAAGCTTTTGAAATCTTGATAGAAGCGTTTTCTGTTTCTGTTTTTGATTTTGGGGAATATACAAACGGCTACCGGCGCAAGCAGGAACGTTAGAAAATAGCGATTTCCTCCAGCGTTCTAGTTCTAGTTTGGACTTTCTCAGGAGTGTTGCATCACCTTGTTTCGTATCGCTTGAAACTTTCACATCTTGTAGGAACTTCGCTTTGGCGATGTCTGCGGTCCTGGATGACCCCAGGTCGAGGATCATCGGATATTATTGTTTCGGCATGTCTTTCATTAGCAAACAGGCAATGCAAGCGTCATCAACCTTGAATCCGACTTTTTTTTATTCTTCAATCACTTAACCTAATTTACAGCTCTATTGTCCACTAGGGCACTGCGTGAGCGATTCCAATTAGAAGCTGTGCATACACTTTGTACAGCGCCTAAATGTATTCTATTTTAATTGTACTACATATATCGAACTGGTTCCCGTTGGGCTGCTTTCACTTTCTACCCTATTCGCAGCTGTGAAACAAAAACCGAGATTTTCGGGACAAACAAGACCGAGGAATCCAAAATTTACAAGAAGGAGTGCCTGAAAAACTGTGTTCTATCGTTCATTATTGCTCACAATGGACCTATTAAATATTGGCCTATTTTGACAAGCTGCCACTAAAGTGGAGAATCGCTACAGTGGTATTGAGGCAACGGGGTGATTTTCATGAAAAAGGATATCAATTTTCCAAATTGCCCTCACTTCCTTCCAACAGAGAAATTTTGGGCAAATGTCAAGTAAAAATTGAAGAAGACTGAAGAACAGTGGGGGATTTTTTTTATTATTGAACAAATTGGGCCGAAGGGTCTTAGATTCTTATGTAACTTTTTCCACAGGCAGAACTCATGAATATATGGACAAAAAAATGAGAAAATTCAGGGTCGCCTCCGGGATAAATCCCGGAAAACTCAGGTGGAAATTGCTTGTTTTCCTCTGACACTACTTACTTTGAAAAATCATAACTCAAGAACGAAGCATCGTAGATACAAAGTTTTCTAATGAAAATTAAGGCAAATTTCTCAGAAATCCAAAAATCATAACTTAAGAACGAAGCATTGTAGATTCATTTTTTTTTAATAAAAATGAAAAAAATATGAACTGGAAAAAGTTTTCCACAAAATTTTCCTCAGTTAGGAAAATTCGTGAAGAAAAGCCGGAAAAACTATGCCCGAACTTGTGAAAAATTTTCAAAAAAAAATTTTATGAGAAGGTTATTTTATAAGCTTCAATCGCTGAAACTTTTGGAATGCACTTTTTTTTGTTGTTGAGTTATGGCCAATTTTGTTCAAAAATGTCCAAATGTGCCATATAAGCCTTTTCTTTGAAAAATCATAACTCAAGAACAAAGCATCGTAGAAACAAAGTTGTTTAATAAAAATGAAAGCAAATTTTCTCAGGATTCCGAAAAAAAATATTTACTGAAAAAGTTTTCCACAAATTTTTTCACGGTTCTGAAAATTCATAAAGAAAAGCCGGAAAAACTATGCCCGAATTGTGGAAAATTTAAAAAAAAATATTTTTGAGAAGGTGATTTGCTGAAATTTTTGGAATAGACTTTTTTTCTTTCCTGAGTTATGGCCAATTTTGTGAAAAATGACCATGTAAGCAACCCTGGAACACAAACTCTTTCGTAGCTGTGGCCAGATGGGCACCTTCTCGTAGGCACTGCTGGAGGTATTTGTGTTAAAGTTATAGAAAAAACGTCCTCAACTCTTCCGCACAGGAATTTATAAAACGACATCTCAAAGAAGCAGCTGGATGTGGGAGCATTTGGTTAGGGGGTCATATTCTGGGCATTGGACGCTATATTTCACTCAATTTCATACCATAAACCTATTTTTTTGTACGCTGTGAGATACGTACAGTGTCTAACCGTGTACAAAAACTCAAATCAGTTGGTATAAAATTAACTACAGTATCGGACAATAAAAATGCACCACAGCCGTTTTCCCGTACAAACTAGTCAAATTTAGATTGCCATATCTCAGTTACTTCTCAACCGATTTTTTTTATTTTTCTGTGACGAACTACAAAACATTTCAATTTCCAGAAACTATTGAAAAAGTTCAGTGATAACTATTGTAATAAAAGTTACAGATACACGGTCAGGAAATTCACTCATTTTGGAGCTAAAGTGGGACAACTCAAAATTGAGTAAATTTTTTTTCCAGCGATAGCGCTGGCCCAAGTGCGAAAATCTCATCAGTTTAAGCTGTATAATATTCTTGCTGATGTGAAGAATATTATACGGCTTAAACTGTTTGGATGTTTGCACTTGAGCCAGCGCTATCGCTGGAAATGCAATTTACTCATTTTTTGAGCTGTCCCAGTTTAGCTCAGTTTTGTGTGAATCTTACTCATTTTAGAGTAACATTTTCTTAGCGTGTAGGTTGAATTTTGACAATAAAAATGCACCAAGACAAAAAATGTAATAGCAAAAAATGGTTACGTCATATCATTATGGTGTCTTCGGCAAATATGTTTCTTGTGTGATGACGAATAAGTTTGCTGAACAGATCAACATGATTTGACTTCAACATTTTTTGCTATACAATTTTTTGTGTTGGTGCATATTTATTGTCAAAATTCAACCTATCTGTAACTTTTGTAACAACAGTTATCACTGAACTTTTTCAATAGTTTTTGAAAATTGGAATGTTTTGTAGTTCGTCACAGAAAAATGAAAACAATCGGTTGAGAAATATCTAAGATATGGCAATCTAAAGTCGACTAGTTTGTACGGGAAAACGGCTTTGGTGCATTTTTATTGTCCGATACTGTAAGTCACAGTGGAATGTGTTCAAAATAAGATCCTTTACCGAAACGGTTCCCCATTAGCGTGGAATACAAAAAGGCATTTTACTCCTGTACACTTTTTGAGTTCCATTTTGGCCCCATATCAACTGTGCAAAGTTTAAGCTCGATCGGAGAAACTATATTGTAGCGCCAGCCATTTTTAGTTTTCATACGCTTTACTATGGGGAAATCGCTTTTTCAAAAAAAAAAATCACCACAGGTTGCCCCTTAACCCCTGAAAATTATGATGTGTTTTTTTGGCACTTGCTGCTTTTATATAGGAGATTTGCCCATCTTTAATTGAGGGGCACAGATGCAAAGGGGGTAAGTGATTATTTTGATGATTTTGAGCAGAACATATAAAAAAAATCTTTAGATTTCAAGCTTTTAGGAACTTTTTAAGATTATTTTTGCGATGATTATAAAAATTACAAGAATTTGGAGTAAATTGATTTGATATTAAAATTCCATACATTTTGTATAGGATGAAAAATTGGTGAAAAACTTTAAACTTCATTTTTTGAAAGTGGGTTTTTATCACTAAGGGGCTTCTAACCCCCTCAATTAACCCTCTAATACCCAATCCCGTCTTTAGACAAGGTATAGTTTGAGCATTTTTGTAATTTTTGTGTCGTGGAACATCATTTTTTTTATATTTTTGGCAAATATTTAAGACTGTTCTGTATATCTCAAAATGGTTTTTGGTGTATTTTAAAGCGTATTTACATTTTTTTTAAATCATTGAAAAAATGATGTTTAAGTCACCTTTTAGAAGTCATTGTTTATTTTGTATTGAATCGCTACAATTAGCATATTTAAATTTTTCTCAAATCATACTATCCTTGTTTAATAGTTTAAGGGAATCGAATACACTCTAAAATTATTTTCCATAAAATTACACGGAAAATAAAATTTTCAGTGAAAGAAATTTAATATAATAATATTTCAACAATAATCATAAAATCTCAAAATATTTTCATCTAAAAAAATCCGTACCACAAATAGGCTTCCAGGAAAAATATAAAAGTGTGGGGATGTTCAAAAATAAAAATTAGAAAAATCAAAAACTGAAATTCACAAAATCGAGAATTAAAAAGAATCATCGTCCAAAACATGTTTAAATCGATTTTAGATGACGAAAAATGACGAAAAATTTGGGTATTACAGGGTTAATAGACTCTTCTTTCTAGTTACAACGTTGCGTATTTGATTGGGTGCCAAGCTATTAATTCTATCTGATATTTTTCCTTCTTTTAAAAATGTGCTGTTCTTTCAAGTTAGACTGTTACAGAGTTGTTTTATTGCCAAACTGTCAATTCTACTTTAAAAGATTTTCCCTTCTTCTAGCAACAGGCTGTTCTTTCGTGGTCTGTTTTTCGATCGCTTTTATTTCGATCTAGCTTAATGACCGTTTGGCTTAGTAATAATTTGGCCAAATGTATTTTCGGCCTTATGAGACACATCATTACCTCAGTTATTTTTTTAACAGCTATATTTGAAGTGTATTTGTGCAAATCGTCCTTAAGCCGAATGAGTCATTAGCCAAAAAATTGAAATTGGCCTTGTTACTTACAACTTTCAAAGTTTAGTATCAAAAAGGCAAAGAACAAATGAGAGGAACAATAACAGATTATAAAGTGAGTTGTACAGAGAAATTGAATACAGTGTACTCTTCTTTGAAATAGACGATCAAGTATGGCTGCCTCATTTCTAAACTTGGACGTTTTAGATGTGTTGTCGAAAAACGAGCCAACTTTTTCAATTCTTGTACTAGATATGCGCTATTAGATATTAGGGTAAGTGTACCAATTATGGCTATAGTACCAATTATTAGCCATAGTTAATTTTCACCCTTCAACGAAGTAAATCAACAAGAAAAATTTTGTGAACAACAGACCACGTTCACAAAAGATAGTCGCACTCATTTAAACTCCACATTTTCCTCAAATCATGGTAGAAATAAATCATTTCCCTTAAAATTTCGGCTTCCTTGCACCCTTTTTCGCCATAGTGTACCAGTTATGGCTAACCCCATAAGGAATGCATGCAAATAGTGCGAAAAGGAACCGAAGTTAAGAAATATACCCATAACTGGTAGTTTTGGCTCCGTTTCTATATTTTTCCTGTAAAGTATGGAAACTAAGCTGTCTTGTAACTTACTTATTGATGACATTCGTTGGTCTTCCCGTTATTTTTGTATGAATAGCTTTCCTTAGGTAGTGCCATAATTGGTACACCCACCCTATTACTTCCTTTTGTTTTAGGCTATTCTTTTGAATGGCATCTTTTGGAATTATAGCTGCCCGAATTGTCATTGAAATTTTTCCTTTTTTGAACAATGGCTGTTCATTCAAGCAGTAGTAATAAAACTGTCGGCATCATAACTGCAAATATTTTTAAATATTTTCTCGAAAAAGTAGAAAAAAATGCTTAAATTACTGCCTAAATTCTTTAATGAATACCAACCAAAATAAGTTAATTACATATTGTGCATTTCTTTAGAAAGCCAAAATTTAATGAGTGGGAAAAATATACATAGTGATAACAATTTTCCGGGAAATGGTTTTCCGGGGAATAAGTCATTCCGGAAAATGGGTTTCCGGGAAAGTGGAGCGGACCTGGTGTGGTGGTTAGAACACGAGACTATCACGCCGAGGACCTGGGATCGAATCCCACTCCCGACATACTCACAAAATGTGGGTTCTTCCTTCGGAAGGGAAGTAAAGCGTGGGTCCCGAGATGAACTAGCCTAGGGTTAAAAATCTCGTTAATACAGAAAAAAAAAAAAAAAGGTTTCCGGGAAATGGGTCATTCAGGAAAATGTTTTCCGGAAAATGTCTTTCCGGGAAATGTCATGGAATCGTTTCGAATTTTCGTTACTAAACGATTCAGTTAATTAAATTATTTTCAATTTCGTAAATTCCATGGTGTTTCTTGTAAATATCAACATTTTTCACATTACTATATCTCTACGGATGACATTACCTATTTTCTTCTGTTAACCCTCCTGAAATACTACCAGCTTCGTTCCACCAGCCAACAAAGAGCAATAAATGAAAAGATATGAGAATAATCCGCAAGAAAGTACTCTCCGAGGAAATTCAACTAAAAATGTCCCACATCAGCCCCATGAAACAGCCTGAACCACGAGAAAAAAAATCTACGCAACACTAAAGATGAATCATGGCAAACTTCTTGCTGTCGGCACCACACCCCCACGCGTGAAGGCATAACCTCACCTTCGGAAGCAATTTCTTTTATTTCACTTTCGATCCACCACCGCTGCCAAAGGCTGTCGGAGGAAACTGTCGGCTTTCTTCCGGACTCCCACCATCCAATTCCGCCCGCACGCGATTTCCTTCCCTCACACTTCTTCTTCTTGCCAGAAGAAGAAAAAAAACCTTATAGGCGCTACATTATTGCACTGTATTAAGATTAATGTCGAATTCGTTTATTTGCACCGCCTGCACCGCTTTGCCACCGGGTGTAGCAAACTTGCACCGAAACCGTTCGTTTATTCGCAGGTACTGTTCTGTTTTGACACTCGATTGGCACCGGTGCAAGAAAATGCTACACCCAGTTTGAGCACGGTGTAGCAGGTACGAAGCAAGTTTTACCAATACATGCATATCGCTGAACTTGTATCGTGGTTTTGTTTTGGTAGGAATGATGATTTTCTCTTCGGCATTAGGTAAACGGTTTTCTTGGATATTCATTTAACAGCAAATCTGTACGTTTAAAAATTATTTAAACTTGATCGATGATTATCACGTCTTTCAATCAACTTGTGATGAATCTTCAAAATTTATCGGTAACATGAAATTTCAAAGAGTTGATTCAACGTATATTTTCCCATTACTATTTTTTTTTGATTATCGCAAATATGTGGATTACTTTTAATGATTTTAATCATTAGAATTTTCTGTCGCATGGTGATCTATTAATTATGAAAAAAATGACGTAATAAAGTTTTGATAAGCCCAGAATTGAATAAAAATCTATTCATTCAAATTGGACTGAAATATTACTGAAGTAACATTTTGTAGGTACAAACAGTTTCAAAAAATTCTATTTTTCTTTTCTTACAGCAAATATTGAATTTTTGAATTATTACATTGAATGTCACTAAAGGATGGTTAAAGCGTTTTTAATATGAGTTGCGTTTCAATAACGTTAACGTTCTAAAAAGCATTTATTTATTTTTATGTTCTAGCTAAACATTTGCTATTGAACTGCCTTTAACATTTTTTGTGTTAAATTTGTGCACGTAGATCGTTTATAATTGTATGTTAGCATCCTTTTTTATTAGGCAACGGAAATTGTTTAATTCTAAAAAGTTGCTTTTAATTGAAAAAATTATGATATTACGAGAATATGAAGAAGATAAATAATGTAGGAGTGTTAAAACATTAGATAACAATTTTCAAGTATCATTTATTATTACAAGTTTATGATGTACAAGTGGATTACTGAAAACGTTTAAAATTGTTAAATTGGATATCGAAAGTAAAAAATAAAAATAAATAAAAATAATTTTGTTCATCACGGAAATCATGAAAACATTGATTATGTTTATTTTTGATATCCTTTATTGTTTTCATTGACGCTCTCACGCGCCCTTACTAATACCATCATAAGCTGTCAACAAATTGCACCGAAACCGTTCGTTTTTCCGGTGTCAATTGCTACACCGGTGCAGTGCACCGTCGGGAATAAACGAATTCGACATAAGAATGGCAAAAAAGCAGCAAATTTCCGCCTTTCTTTGTCGAGAGTTCATTGCTTTTGAGGCGGCGCGGCGCGTGAGCAGGGATTTCCTTCGCGTTAGATGTCGAGAATTACTGTTTTTTACAGGGAACATCCATCTTTGGTTGGTGGTGGCAGGGGGGAAGAAATGAAAAATCCGACGGCCTTTATCCGGGGTTATCTTTCCCTATGCGGTTGGATTGTTTGCTTATCTATGCGCATTACTGTCATTATTATTATTTCTGGTCTTGACGTGGTATATTCAATAAACGTCTGAAATAATTTGCAGCGTGATGAGGGTTTGGCCAGACTGAATAATTCAACAAGATGAACAAATCAACTTAATCAACTTCATTCACAAGAGTTTATGATGCAGATCTTTACACCAATTTGAAAATACTTTTTACTTAAATACTCATTAATCAGAAATGGATGACTTTTATGAGTTTTGATAAACATTTTTACCCCATGTATATTTCTGAAAATATTGTATATTTGTTGCATATTATATAGTGTGTAAATTGATTAAATGTTTAGATTAAGAGCTAAGAGAAACAAAACAATAATCAAAATACAGTAATTTTTATAGTAAATCACTTCTTGTACTAAAATGCTATGTGGTATGTCGCTAGAGTCAGTTTAAACCAAAAAAAAAACATACAAAAATATATACTGTACAATTGTGAGCTATCGTATACATAACTTAGAAGTGTGCTTTTACCCCTTTTGTATGAAGCAAAGACAAAACAAAATGATTAAATCACGCGAAAAAAAACTAAATTTTATTTCAAAAACATTCCGGAAGGAATCAACAAGAAACAAGCAATAATGTTTAGAAGAAACTATCTAGGAACAACTTTAAGTCGTGAACTGCGTAAAAAAACAGAGGATAAACCTGAAAGTCAAAGTATTTGAACAAAAATACACTTCAAAGTGAGAAGACACAGCTGGATGTAATGGAATTGTGGCGAACAGGGCAGGTTTACAGTTGGTAAGATATAATTCAGAAAACACAGGAATTTCAAGTAGATGAAGAGAGTAGGTAACGAGATGGAAGCGAAAATTTAGCTAAATGAATATTTTGATATGAAAATGCGATGAATAAAAACGTTAATAAAACTTACCTGATATGAGTTGTGTATGATGCTCTTCGATTTGTGTAGCATCAGTGATGACAAATCCTTTTTGCAACTGTTTAAAGTTAATGCAGTGGTCTCCTTTGGAGCCTTTCTAAGTAATTTGATGACATTTATTTCACGTTTCAAAAGCAAAGCATACGGGGCCGGTGGCAGAGGCTCCTATCAGTTTGAAATCTTTAAATCTTGACATACGAAATCTTTTTATGATGACATAAGTGGGACTGCCTGTGATTCGCGTTCAAGAGTCGTAGATTCAGAATAAGATAGATATTTAGCAAAACTTCAATAAGAGCTAAAGAAGGGTGAGGGTGAGGACTAAAACTTTCGGAATTTGACTAATTCCAGCGGGACACTCGGAATCAGTTCCGGATTACTACCGGTGGTTTCTAATGTGATCTGAGACTACTTTCTTGAACACCATTCGACAGGTTATGGAATGAGCCGCGATTTGATGAGTCGAATGCATGAGTTTGGTTCACATTTAGATTTGACTAGAAATCCTCTACATAGAGATTAGCGGAAGTAACATATGTCGATTCGGCGACCCTGTTTGTTTTGTTTACAATAGCTGCCAACACTTGCCACATAGCTAGATGTTCAAAGTTTGTGCATGACTTAGTTGTGGTTCAAGTTGTTTTATTTACGTTTGATAATTATGGTCGAACTTTTTTCCCCAAAATTCTGAAAAATTGCAGCGTAATCGAAGAAATCTGAAATGCATTGCAAAATGTTGCGCTTTTAATATCGGAAGAAGTGAAGCAAGCTGCAGCAATTAAAGTTTTTTTTTAGAAGAACAGCGACAAAAGTGTCTTTATGAGTATAAGCTCTTGAAAGCAGAATTAATTATATATTATCTTCTTACTAAATTAACATATGCCATCAATTTATCCATGATAAAAACATTTTTTTTTTGATTGCAATACCGTTCAAACAACGGCAGACAATTAAACGTTCCATAATAAACACAAAATTTCCCATAAATAATACCAAAAGTCCCAGTGAAGAAACAGGGGTGAAAGCAGTAATAAATAACAAAAGTTCCATAAACAAATAGAAAAATGCATAAATAAATCAAAACTTTCCATAAATAATTGATTTTTGAGCAATTAAAAACGTCAAAAATGCAATGAATAAATCAACTGTTGCAATAAAAAAAGCCAATTTTCCCACCAAATAACTTCGAATTTTCCATAAATAAATCCGATTTTTCCATAATAAATTAGAAAATTCACAATAAAAAAATATCGAAAAAGCAATAAAAAATTAAAAAAATGCAATAAAAAATGACGAAATCACCCATGAAAAACAAATGCAGGAAAGTATGAGACAGTGAAATGCTGAATCGCACTGATATGACTGAAACAACTGAAAAGCTTGCGTAACTATGATTGTAATTTACCGAGCAATTGCTTGCTGTCCGAACTCGCTATCGCTCGTCGGACCTAAAAAAGGGATAACATCTATGTTTGCATTATACCGGTCAAATTCTTGGATCTGTGGTTTGCCTAGAACCGAAACGATGCAGTTGCGGTGCATCGGATATCGGAAACTTCGGCGGCCTTCTGCCGCCTCAGTTCCTCAATCCTCTATGCGGCTTCACCGCATAGTCTATGTATTTTTTTGGCTTAAAATGCATTTACGTTTATTGCTCGTTTTTTGACATTTATTGATAATTTAGTTTTCCGCTTATTGCACTTTTTGAATTATTTATTGCTTTTTAGATATTTTTTTATTGTGATTTTTCTAATTTATTATGGAAAAATCGGATTTTTTTATGGAAAATTCGAAGTTTTTTGGTGGGAAAATTGGCTTTTTTTATTGCAACAGTTGAATTATTCATTGCATTTTTGACGTTTTTAATTGCTCAAAAATCAATTATTTATGGAAACTTTTGATTTATTTATGCATTTTTCTATTTGTTTATGGAACTTTTGTTATTTATTACTGCTTACACCCCTGCTTCTTCACTGGGACTTTAGGAATTATTTATGACGAATGATCACTTTCTTATGAGTCGTTTATATTTTAGCCTCAAACAACGCCTTCCTACAAACGGTTAACATGTTCATTTGGCTCACACCTTGACAGTTATCTCTGCTCGATTGACGCTCAATGGCCGCTTCCGCATATCTCTATAATGTAGGATTACTAGAATTGACCACTACCTGCGACTATTTTCTTGCTGACCGTTCTTCAAATAATTAAAAAAGCCGCTATTCAATGTGCCGCAAGGGAATCATCTACATTTGTACATTCCACCACTTCTGTCTGAACACCCATAACTGTTTCTGGAACACTACCAGTTCTCCCAAATCTGGACTGAGGCCATTTTCTGACTAACTGTACATCAGGTTACCTAAACCGCCGCGGTTTTTATGTGTTTCCTGCATGGGTTTGGTTCATATTTGACCACTTCCATCGGGACAACCGGAGCCGCTTCCAGAACACAACCGGTAGTCTCTAATGTGATCTGAACCTATTTTCTTGATAACTGGTAATCAGGTTTTAAAAAGTCTTGATTTAATGTCCCGATCAGCAAGGAGTGTCGACAGCGCAGTTTTTTGGTTGGACACGAGTCTTTTTCAAGTTATTATGCCGTTAGGGTTAGAATAACTTTAAAATGACTCGTGTCCAACCAAGAACCTGCGATGTCGAGACACTCCTTGTGACATGTGTGTTGCATGGGGTGTCTCGTTGGTTCACTCGTATATTTGGCCACTTCCGGCGGGACACCCGGAATCGTTTCCGAAACACTACCGGGTGTCCCAAACATGGTTTGACTCTATTTTCATGCTAACTGTTTATCACGTTACTTAAAAATCCGTGATTTCAGGTTTTCCATGCATAGGTTTGGTGCATACTTTTAGATATGACCACTTCTATGAATACTACCGGTAGTTTCAAATGTGGTCTGAGCCAATTTTCTTACTAACCGTGCATTAGGTTATCAAAAAAGCGCGATATTATGCATTGCATGCACAGGTTTGGTTCACTTTTATATTTGGCCACTTCCAGCGGACAACCAGAACCGGTTCCAGAACGCAACCGGTTGTTTCTTATGTGGGCTGAGCCACTTTTTTTGGAAAACTGGTCTTGGATTTGGTGTGTCGCATGCAAGGGTTTGGTTCACTTCCAGCGGGACACCCGGAACCTGTTGCGGAAAATCACAGGTTCAGATATGGACGGAGACTATTTTCCTGCCTATGGTTCATCAGGTTAGCGAAAAGCCCGCCATTTAATGTGTCACACGCATGGGATTGATTCACTTTTATATTTGGCCACTTCCGGTGTGAAACCCGGAACCGGCTTCGGAATACTTCCGGTTCAAATATGGTCTAAGACTATTTTCCTGCTTACCATTCAAGCTATCGTAAAAACAGCTATTTGATGTGTCGCATGCATGGATTTGATTCATTATTATAAACCCTGATATTTACAACTCATTGTGATATAATCAAGTTTTAATATCTTTGGGGTTTGAAAAAAAACTCATTGTGAAATAATTTAGTATCAATTACTTGACATTCAGAAAATCATTTTGTACAATTGTATCAAAATATGATAGGAACTAGTTTTCTTGAAGCTAAAACTTAGATCATATTTTGTTATAATATTGATCAGAGCATAACAAAATAGGTTATAATTTTGATTAGACCGGTGTACTTTTTGTTACAATTTTAGTTATTTTAACATCATCCTGCACCTAGTTTATAACATAATAAGTCATAGAAAAATTTTATAACATCATAACACAATGTGTTATAAACTTGAAAGATTTTTCTAGTCGGCTTGATATATGTGACTTAAAAAGAAATTTTTGGAGTGTACATACAAACATAGCCTTTTCAGTACACTTAGTGTACGATAAAAGAAGAAAACTAAATATAAATGACGGTTAAAAGTTCAAATAAACGCGCTAACGAAAAAACAACTACTCTTTAAAATCCTTGAAAGAGGTACAAAAAAACTGAAACGTCAGATCAAGAAAAAATCGTTTGTTGTGATTCTCCCAGAAGACTGAAAAGCCAGCAGCATAACTGAAGACAAATAAACTCCTAAAGAATTGCCGACGAGGTTTCTAAAGTAAGTACCGATGAAATTTTCAAGGTATGAGCCGAAAGATTTTCTGAAACATAAATCCAAGCGTATTACCGGAAAAATTCTTAAAGAAATAGCCGACGGAGTAGGGTAATTGATCCGATCATGGAGGAGTTAAGCACTGGGTTCATGTTTAAACCATAATTGTATCACCCAAGCAAACTTTTTACATGGATTAAATTGAATACAATAAAATCCATCCTTTATCTACGGGAAAATAACGAAATATTGCCACTTTGAGGTTGTTATGAGCATTTCATTCAATTCCATCTGAAAGAACATTGTGTTCCTAATGTTGCGATATTTGTTCCTATTGTTGCGGTATCCCATTGAAATCATATGGGATACCGCAACATTAGGAACACTACCGCAACAATAGGAACACAGCAGCAAACACATTTAGGAAAATATTTCTTTAAATAGGATTTTGTGAAAATCGAAGGCACACAAATGGTGCAATCTCATAATTTAAGCATAACACATCTATTAAAAATACCTTTTAGTAACATTTCAGTCGAAAAGGTGCTCAATTGCCATTACCGCAACATTAGGTTCTACCACAGCGAAGGGAGCAATAACCCTACCGAAGAAAGTTTCTGATTCTAAAGTAATCACTGAAAGATTAAAAAATTAAATGCCTTGCAATTTGCAAAAAAGTTGGTGAGAAAATTCTTTGATGCGTAGTTTAGAAGCGTGAACGTGGCTTCAACAGCGTGCTGTGCAGTGAGGAGCGTGGACGTGGCTTCGCAGGGTACGAAAAACGGATCACGCCGAAAAACAAACGCTTTGTCCTAAACGATGCATGTCGGTTACAAAGGCGCTCCGCAACAAACGCATGTCAAACGATGACAGAAATAAAACAAATATCCCTTGCCATGCGTATGCCAATACTTCAGCTTTTCTTCTGAAATTTTCGACCCACATCATCGAATGCATGAGCATTTGGACGAATTAAGACTCTTGCCATCCTCAGAGTCGAGTTTAAGTTGTAAAACAATGCGAAAATCACGATGTGAATAGAACGAGACAAATATTCCTACCGTTTTTGTTGTGAACAAATTCGGGAGCGATTTTGTCATTATCTGCTAACAAAAAAACAAAGCGTTGTTGCCGTGCCTTCTTTGTTGTTAATTTTTCGCATGCGGTGCCATATTCTGCGTACACTGTGGCTTCGACAACGTCCGTATACGTGTGGGTCCGCAAGTGTAAACCGCATCGTCGCGTAGTGACTTAATCCGTCGTTCCGAAATTCGTGTGGTGTTGATTCCACCCGGTCCGATAAGCGCGTCGATTTTTATAGTATCCCGAGTGAGTCCGCCGTCGCGCAGTGTTACCTTCCGTCACTCCGGACATTCTGTGATAGTGTTCCACCCGTTGTGACAAGCGCGTCGGTTTCCAGCCAATAGGTTAATGATTCCATTCCCGTTCTCCGCTTTCGTGTTGAGCATTGCATTCATCGCTTCGGATCCGGTGCTACCTTCCATCCGCTGCAACAAGTGCGTTGGTACTTCCGTTTGCATTTCCGTTGCTGACCCGTGAGAGGCCCAACTAAGATGCCGCCCAAAAGAACACCAGTGAAGAAGGTTCCAGAAGCAGCTGATGACGGAGAATTGAGAGCGCTGTTCCTCAACCGTAGGGCTGCTCAACGAAACGTTAGCAGAATCCAGACCATCCTGGAGCAAGTCGAAGCAGATAACGTCGAGCTAACCTCAGTCAAGATAAAGGTGTACCAACGAAGCCACCAGATTTCATCAAGAGATCATCGTCCTGTCCCCATCAGACGGACTTGAGGAACTAGAAGAGTGTTACCACAATTTTTTGGACCTGTACGAGGGGGCCTGTGCTGCTCGAGAGCTGGAACGAGAAGCTAACTGCGCCTCCAACCCAGCAACCACCATGTGCCACCAACCAACAGCCAACCATCGTTCAGTCGCAGTCCTTCGATGCTCCATTGTCATACTTCGATGGCCATTATGAAGCATGGCCCCGCTTCAAATCCATGTTTCGGGATCTGATGCAGCGCTCATCAGATTCGGACGCGGTGAAGCTATACCACCTGGAAAACTCCTTAAAAGGAGTTGCCACTGGTGTGATCGACCTGGAGACGTTGCAGGACATCGATTACCAGCGTGCATGGGACATCCTGGAGAAAAGGTTTGGTAACGAGCGACTAGTCTTATAATTGAACATTCTGGGCCTCGTAAACATGGAGAGGATGACTAAAAAGTCGTCGAAGGACCTCCGGAGGCTCATCGATGAGTGCACCCGTCACGTGGAGAACTTCATGAAGCTTTATCAACCGCTTTCAGGAATGTCGGAGTTGCTCGTGGTGCCTATGCTCACTCGGGCCTTAGATGATCAAACCCGTGAGTTGTGGGAAGCTTCAATCGATCAGACGGAGCTACCAATGTACGAGCAGACGATCGAGTTCCTGAAGCAGCGATGCATCATTCTGGAGAGATGCGAGAACAGTGCACCCATCGCATTCCCGAATCCTAAGGTCTCCAACCAGAAGCCGCCGGCGTCTAAGTTAGTGCCTCCCAAGACATCATACGCAGTGTTCATGTCGTCGACGTATGTGTGCGACTTCTGTTCTGGACAGCACCAGAATTTCAAGTGTTCCGTGTTCCAGAAGCTGTCCATGGATCAGCGTGAAACCATGGTGAAGAAGCTAAGCATGTGTTTTAATTGTCTGCGAAAGGGCCATTGTAGCTTAGCGTGTTCCAACAGCAAGTCGTGCAGGAAATGTTTTCAAAGAGATATCACACGTTGCTCCATTTGGAACGCAAGAGGAATCCAGTAGAGCGCGTTGATAAACAGAAGCCTCCTGAAGCCATCCCAGAATGTGTCAACCTGGTACGCGTTTTACCAGGCAAGGACTACCAACCAGTGCCGGTTGGGAAGATTGCGAAGAACATCGTCGATTGTCCACGAAGCGATACACGGATAGCCAGTATCGTGCAGCAGCCGGAGCATACTTACCATCAGTTCGTAAGGACATTACCTAAAGGTAAGCAACAATCAATGACCACTAGAATTGAAACTGCGTTTCAACGGGCGGGAGTATGTTCGCGAACATACGCTCCCAACGAGGGCAGCATCACGCTATGCTGCGCGACCCACGCTAACTCACACCGACACAGCGGCTGTGTTGGTCGCTCTCAAATCGACCCTCTTTACATGCCGCACATTTTATGTGTTGCATGGGTCGTACTCATTCATGTGTTCGGCTGCATGAATCCTTGCCATGTGCGGAAAACACACATTTTTGGAACGGCTGGAATATGGAATCCGATTCCATGTTTGTTTTTGTTTTTGGGCAATTAAAAAAAATCATGTCATTTTCAGGATTTTCAGAGATTTTTTCGATCGAACAGCTGAAGCAGATGGGAATGCGACAAAAACATTTACATTTCCACCTGCTTTCCAGCTATTTGCTGGAAAAAAATCCCGAAAATCAACTCCATCTTACCAAGTGGCCAACTGTTGTCGGGCTGTTTGGGCTCGTTCGGAAGTTAACCATCAATGTTAACTTCTTTTCCCAATCAGCCTAGATAGCTGTGTAGTGTCGGTAGCGGTTGTCTTAACTGGCTAAGAATAACACTACGGATCGCCTGATCCAGTGGTAAGAGTCCACTAAACAGGTGACCCCTAATTCATGGTGTTATGCGGCTTTGTGCTTACCGTGCCAAGGAATGAATGGTTAGGGGGGTCTAATAAAAACCTAACCACAAACGGAGCCTGTGGAGAATTAGGGCGTCCTCCACAGTATCACGCCCTTACTGCGCTAACCGGAGCAATAGTGCAGCGGACCTTGCGTTTCTCCGAGATAATCAGTTGTCCTTCTTAAGTCTCAAATTTGAGGCTAAATAAGGGCGGGATTATTCAAATGTTGTAAATTAGCTTACATTACTACCTATATGGGTTCGCTTGATGCGTTTTCGCCATTGGCGTTTTTCAATTGACACCGGATTGGTTTGTCGTTGATGTTTCCTTTTTGTGCTGTGATTGTGAAGTGTGTAATACTGTCTAGTTTGGGTAGGGGCTACGGCTAGGAAACCTCAGATCAATTTTCAGCATAAAAAGCGTGCGTGGTCCAAGTGGCTCTACTTCAAAAAGCTCATTTTCGTAGGGTAACTTCTGTATAGGTTATTTTGTGAATCCAGTTTTGCTTCTTTTATTATAAATGAAGTGTCGTGCCTCGAGCATGCTATATCTTAGAATAACGTTAACAGTATTTTTCAACCTTTCCTTGTGGATGCCTTCTTGTATTCAGCATATTTTCGCTGATATTATGGCAGTATTGCTATGATGATTACATCATCTGAATTAGCTCAAACAGAGATGCTTCAGTTTGATGGATTACTTAGGTAGTCCAGTTCATGGATATCTTGATATAGAATTGCACCTAACCAATCTCTGCATGAGCAGAATTTGTCATGAGTTGACTGATTGGCATGTGTCAGATGAGGAGTCTTCACTTTTGAGTGTTCCTTCGCAAAATTTGCGTATTCAGACGTCCCTGCTCAACGATCTAGGGAACCTGTACTAATTGGTTGCGACCACATTTTGTGGACAACTCGCTTCCATTGCTACTCCAAGAGAGTTTCATTGTGGTTTTGTACCTACAACGCCCTCCATTGTGGTATACCACAGCTATTGCTTTGAAAGAAACTTGTCCTCTGCTGTCTGTGCGGATTGCAAGAGGTATTCCTGAATGGAACTCTGATCTGTTCAAGTTCAATATACCAATGAATATAAATTTACGGCAGTGTCGCTGGAAGTTGGGTCGACCAAATTTTAAGATGAGAGCAGTAATATGACCCATTTTCTATTAGCTTTCAACTGCTTTTTACAGAACTTAGCTAAAAAATCTAGAAAAAAAAGTTATTAAGTAAATTAATCCTTGATGTCATAGACCAAAAGTTTGGGGTCACCCCTCAAAATGATGTATCGGCCAAAAGTTTGGGGTCACTATCGTAAAACATGAAAAAGTGATTTGTTGATATCTTTGTCATCTTTCATTCAATTTTAATTCTTCTTGGCTTATTTGAAACAAAATGATTGACACTTACTGCATAGACATTGAACCACACATAGTTGTTGAAATTTACATACTAAAACTTAACGTAAAGTTGCCTCATTTTTTGAAGCATGGTAAAATGTGCTGAAACTTTACATAACATTTTTATATACAAAAATCGTTAAATACGTTAAGTTAAAGACATCAAACGTAAATTTAGTTAATTATCTTTGAAATGAGCTAAAAATAATTAAAATTGAACTATAGATGACGAAGATATCACCAAATCACTTTTCCATGTTTTACGAAAGTGACCCCAAACTTTTGGCCGATACATCATTTTGAGGGGTGACCCCAAACTTTTGGTCGATGACATCAAGGATTAATTTACTTCATAACTTTTTTTCTAGATTTTTTAGCTAAGTTCTGTAAAAAGCAGTTGAAAGCTAATAGAAAATGGGTCATATTACCGCTCTCATCTTAAAATTTGGTCGACCCAACTTTCAGCGATACTGCCGTAAGTTTATATTCATTTTTTAGAAAATTTGGCAACTTTGGGTTAAGTTTACATACAAAATTTTTTGAAAAAGTTTTTTTTTAATCATGTTCAAAGTTTCTTTGACATATTATCTTTTGAATGAAACCTAGGGTTTTGAAATCGGACGCAAATTGGCGGAGATTTGGGCCTAAAAAAATGACATGTTTTTGAGGGGGTGACCCCAAACTTTTGAACGGGAGTGTATGTATGGCGATGGCATCAATATCCCAAATGGAGGATAACGTGCCTCTGGAGCCGGCCTTCTGATACCTGATACCTGAAGCAGATGGAAATGCGACAAAAACATTTACATTTCCACCTGCTTTCCAGCTATTTGCTGGAAAAAATCCCGAAAATCAACTCCATCTTACCAAGTGGCCAACTGTTTGGCCGCGGCTCGGGAGACGTTTGACTGTTCCGTTTCCACTGAGCCGCACAAAAATGAGTATGAGGCTGGGAACACATGGAATGTGTGTGGCACGCACACATTTTTAACACATTCGGTCATTTGTGCATGTGTTGCAGCACTTTGTGCGTTGTCAACACAGCCGATGAGCGAGAAAAAATAGCTTGCCAACACCACACGCAGAACTCGATGTACACAGCGCAACGAGTAACTTTCACGCAGCGACCGAAAAGACAAAAGAATTTTCACGCAGATTTGTGTAACACTGGATCAACACACAAAATGTGCTGATCCGGTGTTACACAAATCTGCGTGAAAATTCTTTTGTCTTTTCGGTCGCTGCGTGAAAGTTACTCGTGTGCTGTGTTGTTTCATTTGAGGGTGCAACCATCGATCGCATCGGAAACGTCACCAAGCATCGTCACGAGGCACGCACATTCACCCGAGCCGACGGAACAGCTGTGATTAACAGCGAGAGAGTGAGTGCCGTGAGATCCTGTCGTGAGTGCAGCGGCGAACCCCACCGTTGCAGCCGTCGTCATCATCATCATCATCGACTCTCGTCGTCGTCGCCCTCCAGGTAGCGTGGTGATGATGATTTGTTCCGCACACGTCGCGTGGGTTCTACGCGCGCGTAGAACTTTCCACGTGGTTCTGGAACTCCACATTGTTGGGTAGGGAATCGCGCCACTTGGACGGTGACTTCTATTTTCGTCTGTTTTCTGCTATAACTCAGTCAAATTTGAACCAATTGACACAATTTTTGGAATGCGGTGAGATAGGTATAGTATCTACCCGTGTACAACATTTCAAGTCAATTGATTCAAAATTGACTGAGTTATAGTGGAAAACAGACGAATATAGAAGCCACCGCCCAAGTGGCGCGATACCCTATATATGTATATGCGACCTGTTCCCAGTAGCGAGTCAGTTGCAAATTAAAGTTGAAAATATCAAGTGATAAAGTGACAAGCGTACGCGTGGCTTGGACAACGCGTAGTGAAATTACCCAAGTGTAAATAGTTAGTAGTGAGAGAAATACAGAAGTGAAAGTGCACCAGTGGTTTTTCCATCCCAATCTGAAGCCCTACTTCTCTACTGCTGTGCCATAGCCAAGTACAGCCCAGTGCTTCGCCTAAATTACTTGTGTTCATTGCCGAACAGATGGTGTGTAAGTGATTTATAATGATACATAGAATACGGTAAAAATTTAGCACGCTCCATCCAAAGGAAAACTCTCTCAATTATTTATCATCCCAATCAACATAATCAGAAATGGTTTTCCTTTGGATTCTCAATTCTATCAGTGTTGATTTGGAATCCAAAACATACCAACGGAAAAATTTATTTGCGTAAGATTTTCGACTGGAAATTTAATGTTTGGGAGATTTTGGCTTTCTCAGTCTAGGGAATCCAAGCGATTAAATTGGCATTGCCCGACGTTTCGGCCTAATTTATTTGGTCTTTTTCAAGGGTACCCTTGAAAAAGGCCAAATAAATTAGGCCGAAACGTCGGGCAATGCCAATTTAATCGTTTGGATTCCCTAGACTGAAAAAGGAAAAATTAATTGATTTAGACATGAGAGTAAATGTAGATGATGATGGTAGACACCCAACTAACATTTTTGCTGTATAAGAGTTTATAAGAGCTTCCTTCCAAGAGCGTTTGCTTCATAAGCTTTTATGCAACTACTTTTGTTAGTAGGGCAGTGTTTCGCTTCGACAGATGTGAAGTAGGGTAATTGTAAGACAGAAGATCATGGCGCTCCAGGTCCTGGTATAAAACCGAGTTCATGATTTTTTTTATTCTTGTTCTCAAATTATGTCCCCACTGGGACTTGGCCTTTCTCGCTTTAACTGAGTGTTCTTTGAGCACTTTCACAGTTATTAATTGAAGGGCCTTTCTGTGTCTGCCATTGCATTAATTTGTATACTGTTAGGCAAGTACAATGATACGCTATGTCCAAGAAGTCGAGAAAATTTTCCCGACTGGAACGGGGATCGAACCCGCTATAGTCCTAATCACTAGGCTTACTGGAGACCCCTGTTTTTCAAATGTTATTCAAAATAATTTGCGGAAAAGAAGAAATTTTACTATAGCGCTTTGTTTGAGAAAAGAAAACTAGGTCTAAACTAACACCTTGAAAGGATTTTCTCCAAAACTCCACCCGATGCTTCTGAAAACATTCCTAAAAGCAGTATCATTTTTGTCAAACTTCTATTCACTTCCTACAAAGGAACGGTCAGTCGCGTGATAAATTATTCATTGAACGTCTTGAAAGTCAAGCTCAAACTCACAACTTTTGTTCTCCATGAGTTGTTTTATCGCCCATTGATAGCGGCCATAAGCTCTGCGGAAGTTCTAGTCAATCAAACAGCACAGCACTCTGCCAACATATTGGATCGGTTGATGTTCTTGAATTGAATTCGGATTCCCTTCATCTGGCGAATTTATCGCATCAGCAGCTTCCACCACCTCAACAAAACTGGCGATACGAGGATGGAAACAGTAAGTGCCTATAACCAGCGCCGAGTCGTCCTTCATTCGTTCGGAGCAAATTTCCTGCATAGCATACATAGCCCTGCGCTCCTACCAAGAACCAAGGCATTCAACCTTTAACGAGCGTTCGATTAGTGGGTGGTGGATCGTAAAAGTGCTCCTTCCTTCTGTCTGTACTCCCGGCTTCATCGCCTGACATAGCTCTCCACCAATAGATTGAATGAACGACCGGACGAACAAACGAGATCGACGAACCGTGAAGTTAAACTCATCACCAAACGACGACCAAAAGCCATCCAGCCAGCCAACCAACCAACCAACCAACCAGGCCAACCTTGGCAGGCACAACTGGCTGGCCAGTTAGGAGGCTACTACAGGATAGTCAATTGCTGCCATACCGTGTTGTGTAGTCCGGGTATAGATGATGAGTAACGGCAAAAAAAATCCCATCCTTCCGATGATTGGATATTGAATTAGAGCGATACTAATTTGAGTAATTTCGATGAAAGACCTTGCCATCAGCGTTTGTTACCTCTCTCGTTGGTTACTGGGGCTACCCGCAGTGCTGAAGATGGTTCCGGTAGAGAATGATGCTGTGCAGATGGGTTACGGCTATGGACGCGCAAATTTAGCACAGATTTAGGAACGAACGACGTACTTTCGTGATCTATTCGACGTTTATTTATTACCAGAATGGTGTTTGGCAGGGAAAGCTCTCAGCTAGTAACTGTGGAAGTGCTTATAGAACATCAAGCTGAGAAGCAGCCTTCATCCCAATGGACCTTAAGAAAATATTAAGAAGAAGCAGAGGAGGAAGAAGAAACTGAAGAAAAAGAAGAAGAGTATGACAAAAGTTGAATCTATTTATATTTTGAAAACCCAAAATAATCATATTCAGTACTGGAGGTGCTTCCAGAATATTAAATTCTGAGAAACTCTGAGAAATTCTGAGATCTGCTGAGGCTTTGTCCTAGCCAGTGGGGAGGCTACTTTAACAAGACAAAGGAGAAGAAGATGAAGAAGAAGGACTGCTGTCTACATTCACTTTCTACGGGAAACTACTGATTCAGGACCGTACCGGATGTAATGGGACTGCTCCGACTATTGGCTGTTCACAACCACCACATCAGTTTTGTGGTGAGCCAACTCCAGTTGCCAGGAGCCATACCGGCTACTCGAAAGACCATTTTCACCTTTGGTGTGAAGGTGATCTTTTCGAGCACCTTCACAGCCGTGTCTATCAAGCATAATGGTCTATATGCCGACGGGAGTCCGGGTGGTTTCCCCGCCTTTGGCAACAGAACCAGGCTCTGTCTCTTCCAAGCTTCCTCGTCCAGGCATATCTGCATATCAGACCTGAACATTTCGGGAGCCTCTGCAATAGCTACTTTTAAGGCCATGTTCGGAACTTCGTCCGGAACTGGGGCCTTACCTACGCTAAGGGACTTTGCTATCCCCACAAGTTCCACATCGGTGACCCTCTCCTCATCGGCAACCCCAGCTCTCGGCTGTCCTACGAAAGGAGGCCAAGGACTAGGATCATGACGCGGAAAAAGCCCTTCGATGATCTCCACCAACATCTCTGGAGATTGCTCTTGAGGAGCCATTACACCTCTCGTCTTGACCATCACGATCCTGTAGGCATCACCCCACGGTTTCGCATTGGCACTCTGACAGAGACGCTCAAAGCAGGCCATTTTGCTTGCTCTTATCTCAGTCTTCAGCGCGGCTTCTGCAGCGGTGAACACAACCCGCCGTTCGTTTTACGGGCCTCAGGTGTCCGAGGAGTTTTAGGGGGATTTCGAAGGCATTTCGGAAAGCTTCAGAGGATTTTTGGCGAGTGTCAGAGGCGTTTTGGGGATTTCTGAGGGTCTTAGGCTGCAAATCTGGTCTGCAAATCTGGGCTGCAAATCTGGGCTGCAAAACGGTGAGTCGATAAGGAGAGCGTCCAATATAGCTCTGGTCCTCACAAGTTCCTACCTCATGATTCCACGGGTCAAGCGATGACAAAGACCGCCAGCTAAGAGTGGTGTGCTTAGCTGGTAGTGCAGCCTGGGCACTGTTGTCCTTCTGACTTCAGCAAGATTGAGGAGGTACGACCCGAGCGTCTGTTCACCAAGGAGGTGCGGCTCAAACAGCGTATGTTTTGGCATCCAGCGGCTGAATCAGAAACGCTGCACCACGCCCAGCTAGATCCAAGGTGGTAGCCCCATCAGCGTGGTCGTCCCAGTGTTGGTTGGGACGTTAAACAGAACTGGCACGATGGCCCTCCGGCGAGACAGGAGTGTTGGCGTAGGCCCAATAAGCCACCCGTAAAAATCCCCATTGCGAATAACATAGGAGAAAATATGACTCGATACAATCGGCAAAGACCCACGCGACGAAAAAACACTACGATTGGAAACTTGAAACATGGAATTGCAAGTCACTAGGTTTCGCATGATGTGACAGGATAATCTACGACGAACTACATCCCCGCAACTTCGACATCGTGGCGTTGCAGGAACTTTGTTGGACTGGACAGAAAGTGTGGAAAAGCGGGCATCGAGCGGCTACCTTCTACCTAAGCTGTGGCACCACCAATGAACTGGGAACAGGATTTATAGTGTTGGGCAAGATGCGACAACGTGTGATCGGGTGGCAGACGATCAACGCAAGGATGTGCATGTTGAGAGTTAAGGGCCGTTTCTTCAACTACAGCATCATCAACGTCCACTGCCCACACGAAGGGAGACCCGATGACGAGAAAGAAGCGTTCTACGCGCAGTTAGAGCAAACATACGATGGTTGCTCGCCGCGTGACGTGAAAATCGTTGTCGGCAACATGAACGCGCAGGTAGGAAGGGAGGAAATGTACAGAACGGTAATCGGGTGAAACAGCCTGCACGCCGTATCGAATGATAACGGCCAACGATGCGTAAACTTTGCAGCCTCCCGTGGTATGGTAGTCCGAAGCACCTTCTTCCCCCGCAAAGATATCCACAAAGCCACCTGGAGGTCACCCAATCATCAAACAGAAAACCAAATCGACCACGTTCTAATCGACGGTAAATTCATCTCGGATAATTCCAATGTCCGCACACACCGCAGTGCGAATATAGATTCGGATCACTACTTAGTAGCTGTATGCATGCGCTCAAAACTTTCGACAATTATCACCACGCGTCGAAGTCGAACGCCGCGACTCAACATCAAGCAGCTGCGTAACGTAGAAGTGGCTTAAGACTACGCGCAGCAGTTAGCAGTGGCCCTACCAACGGAAGAGCAGCTTGGCGCAGCTACACTTGAAGATGGCTGTAGGGACATCCGATCCGCCATAGGTAGTACCTCGGCTACAGCACTAGGCTTCGCGACTCCGAATCACAGAAACGACTGGTTCGACGGCGAATGTGAACAGTTCAAAAACGAGAAGAATGCAGCATGGGCGAGAATGCTGCAACACCGTACGAGAGCGAATGAGGCACGTTACAAACAGGCGCGGAACAGGCAGAACTCAGTCTTCCGGATGAAGAAGCGCCAGCAGGAAGAACGAGATCGCGAAGCGATGGAAGAGCTGTACCGCGCTAAGGACACACGAAAGTTCTACGAGAAGCTGAACCGCTCGCGCAGAGGCTTTGTGCCACAAGCCGACATGTGCCGAGATAATCACGGGAATATTCTCACGAGCGAGCGTGAGGTGGTCGAGAGGTGGCGGCAGCATTACGATGAGCACCTCAATGGCGACGTTGCAAGTACCGTAAAACGGGGTATCTTTGATAATGCGGGTAACTTTGATAGTGCGGCAGGCATTGTGTAATTTATCTTAAAACTATGATTCCTTCAACCAGTTAAGAAAAAGGTAAACGTAAATCAATTCTATACAAATGAAGGCTCATCTTAGACGAATTTTCATTAAAATCTAGTTTATATACAACTTTTTGGGCAAAAAATAAAAATTGTTGTTATTTTTGTCATTTAACAACCCCTTCAAACAATCTGCTGTACGACTTCGTTGAAACTATTTTTTCAATGAATGGACTCTTATTCTCGATAGATTCATCATAGTAGATTCCAAATCTGGCCTTGAATCTCTTAGCGAAGTGTGTTTTTACGAAATGAAAGCAATTTTGTAAATTGGGATATTAATCTCCATACATTGATATACGCCTAAAGGTATGCAATGTCCTTGTAATTTCATGTAGTTAAATATGTGTTGTTCAAAATTTGTTAATAAAACATTAAAAAAAACTACCCAAAAAAAAGCAAACTGACCATGGATAGCATGTAATCATATGTTGATGTACCGTCAAGCATTTATTATTACAAAGATAATGATTTTTGATAGCTAAATTGATTGTGTTTTGCACTCAATACTCCACAAATTCATTTTTATACTAGCTGTCCCAGCAAACTTTGTCTTGCCGTCTTGTGGTGGTTTGACAACTGTTGAGCTCAAAATAGCACCGCACTCTAGATTGATTTCATTTCGGTCGTGTTGATTTCCTTCCCAGCTCATAGAAAATCAGTTCTTTTTCAATTTTGTTACTTTTCTAGTTTTTTTTTTTCTTTATTAACGTGGCTTTTCGCCCTAGGCGAGTTCGCCACGGAAAAGGAAAAGACTTGCCAGATGGGCTAGCTTCAATCTTACAGAGTAGTTTTACAAAGAATTTATCTTGACGTAGAAACATAATTACATTTATGTAAATAGTTAGCTTCGGTGTATCGCGTGTATCGGTATCTCTTGTGGTAGAAACTGTGCTATCGGCCGCTAGATGGCTGCTCGTATGTTGTATGCTAGGATGTTGTATGCTATTGTATGTCAGTTTCATTTTTGCGTTGTTCCTTACGCAATTTGCCACGCAGTTGACATTTATTTCGGCTTCGGCTTCCGCAATGTTTCATACTTGAAAGTTTGAAAATTACTATTCATTCCACGTTTGGTATTTTTGTTCCTCCTTGGCATGTAGGCCCAACTAAATTTCCGAAAAAAATCGAGTGGGAGTCAATCGTAAGCTTCGGAAACATTGGAGAGGTGTCTGACAGCGCGCCAGGAGGGTTGTAGATCGGATTTTGGAGCTCGATGACGACGGCGGATGATTTTTAGTTGCTGTTCCTCTGGCATTCTTCAGCAGACCGCTGGGCCGGCGTAGGAGTCGCATAATGATGAAGAGTATGTATGGGACATCGTTCGAGTGGCAAGAGCATAAAGGCGGTGACTACGGTGGTGCTGTTTTTTTTCCCCACGTCGAGGATTATCCGGTTCTGGAAACTGTTCCCTTGGTTCAAACAGAACGGGTTGTGTTGGGAATGCAATCGTTCGAGTGCTCAAAATAGTAGCTGAAGATACTTTGGTTGGTGCTGGGCCTTGTTGTTCCGATCGTGGATTTACCGCGCCTGGGTTGTGCAGGGAGGTTTTGTTTGGGGGTATCGGTAAAAATTGTTTATCACAGGGACAGCATTGGGACTTACAACCCGGATTGAAGTGCCCGGGGTGCCCAGACGCCACACAGAGAGTGTCGTTTATCAGCCCGGATGCTCTTTCCTCAAATTTCATTGAAGAGATTCGCATCTTTTAGGAAGCAGAGAAGGGTGTCTTCCCTTGTTTGGTCGCGTTGGAGCATCATTTGCACGCTTTCCAGGCCATGTTGCTTCCGGAGGTTTTCCAGCTTAGGACAGCTATACAAAAAGTGTTCAACCGAATTGTGTTCTTGGCATGTCTCACACTGTCTCCTGAAACTAGGGCTTCCTCCCATTGAGTGGGAGACCCTGGTGTGTCCTGTTCTTAGACGCGAAAGGACGATCTGTTCTCTCCTGCTTTTCCTGTCCTCTTGTTTTTCGGTGGACCCTATCACCTTTCTCGTAAATAAGTGTCGTTCACGATTCCACATTCTGCTCCAGGCTTCCTCAGTTTTTCTCTTTAGCCATAACTTGATGTCGGTACAGGGGATTTTGGCTGAGAGTTGTACGCCCTCTCTACCGGCGCTTGCGCAACGGTCGGCCTCCTCATTACCAGCGATACTACAATGACCGGGAATCCACATCAATGTCGTACTTGGGTGTCGCTCTAGGGCAGCTTGAATGGCTTGGATCCACGGGTGGTAATTTGTTTCAGATTGAACAGCCGAGATTGTGCTGGCAGAATCCGTGGCTATCAGGACTGGTCCTATGGAGTCTGTCGGTTGAATAATGGCCTGGTAGATTGCCGCGGCCTCCGCGGAAAAAACGGAATACTGCTCCGGCAAACTTCTTGGTTCCCAGAAACCGTCACCGCACCAACCAATTCCTACTTTTCCAAGGCCCTTTGAGCCATCGGTGTATCGGATGTTGTAGATTCTGAACTTTGTTCGGACACGGTCGAGAAAGTGGGCTTGTGCTTCTCTGTTGTTGCATCCTCGTTTAATTCTTTCTTTGATGTAGGTGTCGATTAGCACTTTTGCGGCGGACCAGCTCCTAGCTCCGTTTCGAAGGCGTCCGAGGACGGGAGGTAAAACAGTACCAATCACAGATCTGAGTATTTCGTTGGTCTGATTTTCTAGTGTACTATCTGACCCTTCGTCACTTGTTCTTTCAAGAAAGCTGACCGTCATGTTGCCAACCGCAGCGGCAGCCTTGTAGCGGAACGGTAATACTCCAGCTTCTACGCAAGCCGAGTCTGCAGGCGTGGATGGTAGATGTCCAGATATCGTTCTTACTGCATTGTTATATGTGGCCGCAAGAGTCGCGACAAACTCCTCAAAGTTGCGACACGTCAATTCCAATCCGTAGAATAGTCGGCTACAAATGATTGCATCCGCTACTCGTAATCGCGATGTTCTGTCACTTCTTGTTCGTTTTCCAGATATCATCTTCAGAAGATTCAGTCGAGTTTTACATGCATTTTTGACGTTGTTTAGGTGCGGACGGAAAGAAAAATTCCGATCAAGCGTAACGCCTAGGACTTTCCACGTTAATTTCAGTGGTATTGGATTGCCATGAACGCGGATGGGCTCTTTTGGCGGTTGGTGTCTACCGAGGCAGATATGCAGCCTGGCACACTTACTGGCAGAAATTTCGAAGCCCACGTTGTCCGCCCACTTTGAGACAGCGTTGACCGCCGCTTGGAGTTTACGCCGTACCAGCTTTGGGTGCTTTCCAGTTACGATTAAAAGTATATCGTCCGCATAAACGAGTATGAAAATACCTTTTGGGAGGACGTCGAAGACACTGTTCATCCCAATCAGGAAAAGGGTGACAGCAATCACCGACCCTTGCGGTATGCCCGTTTCCTCCACGACATCTTTCGATCGATGGTTTCCAATCGCAACTTGAAAACTTCGGTTGGTTAGGAAGTTTTTTGTAAACTGGGCAAGGTTGCCTACTACTCCCCAATCCACAAGACGGCGCAGAATTCCTGGCGTCCAGGCGCGATTGTATGCCTTGGCCAAGTCCAGTGAGGCTATTTCTGCATGTTCCCCTCTTTCTATTGCGCTGTTCAAGATGTCGCTGAGTGCTGCAAAATAGGTTCCGGTACCAAAGCCGGACCGGAAGGCATGTTGGCGGTTGTCTAGTAGGCAGTTCTTCTCGATGTGCTCCATCAATCTCCTATTGACCATCCGCTCCATAAGCTTCGCCAGACAGCTTGTCAAGGCAATTGGCCTGTAGCCACTTGTTTCTGAGGCCGAACCGGTAGCTTTCGGGATTGGTACTACCAGACTACGTTTCCAGCTGCTCGGTAATGAACCAGACGTCCATGCTTGATTGATGTGGTTAAGGATTGTCTTCTTTCCCATCGGAGGTAATTTTGTCAGCATCGGGTAGCCGATTTCGTCTGGCCCAGCGGATTTACCTTTTGCTTTGCCAAGGGCAAAATCGAGCTCAGCAAGCGTAAATGGTTGATTGTAAGGCTGTCCGGTGTCCGGTGGGATTGGGATGTCTGCAAGTTCTGTGTGGACGGCACTATGTTTTTTCGTAAACTCGGGTGAGTATCGTTGAAAGGATGATAGCTCGGCAAAATAGTCTGCTAATAGGTCAGCTATCTCTGTTGGATCTCTGGTGGTACGCCCATCAACCTTAAGCGCGATGCCCTTCGCTCGTCGTTTCCCTTGGATTGCATTCACTCTGCTCCATAACTCTGCCGATGATTGTTGATCGTTTATCTCGTCCAGAAAATCGGTCAACGATTTCTCCTTCGCCTCTCGAATGATTTGTCGACACTTGTTGTTTTCCATCCTGTATCGCTCCATCGCTGGTTCTCTATCAGGGTGTCCCAAAGGTAGACGCCTGGCCGCCCGCAGGGCTTTCCTCCTCGCTTTGATTGCTGTTTTTGTCTCATCGGTCCACCAGTGCAACGCCCGGCGGCCTGGGGTCGAGCTTGTCCTGGGGATGGTAGCTAGTGCTGCTTCAAAGATGGTGTTGGTGAAATCCTCGATTGAAGAGGGGGTCGACGAATCCAGGCTACTCTCGATTCTTTCCTGAAAACCGCCCCAGTCTGCCTGGTCGTATTTCCACCGGGGTCGTCGTGATGTTTTAGGGGGAAGATTAGTTTGTTCAATCCAAATCGGGAAGTGGTCACTCCCCGACAAGTCGCTATCAGTCTTCCAGAGTAGACGGTTAGTAATGCTCTGAGAGGCCAGAGTGATGTCGATCGCAGATTCTACTCTTTTCCGAACAAAAGTCACGGAGCCATCGTTAATGACACAGAGACCTTTCTCTACCGCAAATTCTATTATAGCCAAACCTCTAGCGTTGTTACAGCGTCCACCCCAAGCCGTGTGGTGGCCATTTCCGTCTCCTAGAAACAGTTTTGCACCTTGGATTCCATCTAGCACTTGGATCAATTGATTCTTCAGGTCTGGAAGTTTACCGTTCGGTAGATAGGCGGATATGATTGTCACGGGGAAGGGCCAGCCTATTTTGACTGCCACGATTGGGAGGTCGGTATCTAAATCCACTATGTCGTAGGGTATTTCGGTGGAGACTCCCACCGCTACTGAATGGTAAAAGTTTTTACCCACCTTCGCTGTCCATGTGTACCGTTTGCCTAAGGTTTTGTTCATGTTGGCGGCAGAGACCTTGTGTGGCTCTTGGAGGGCAATCACCACGGGTTCCCGTTGGTTGATTAGGTTTTCCAAACTACCAAGGTTGTTAAAAAATCCATTGATGTTCCATTGTAGAACCAGCGGAGCTCCTTTCTTTTGTGAGTTGGAGGGCGGTAATGAAATTGTGGACGCAATCGAGTTATTTACAGGAGAGAGGGATGAAATCGGCATACCGCCGATTAAAGGGCTCGGAGAACGATATATATCAGCCAGGGTTAATTGGGTTCCCTTGTTACCAGGTGTCGAAGGACTTGTAGTTTCGATAGGGTAGGTTGGGTCCCTGCTAATGGGATACTCTTTGCTGCTCCCCGCATCCGTAGAGATGGCCGAAAATGTTGGAGTACAAAAATTTGATTGGGACTTACCACCAAAGACCAAGTTCTTGGGGAGCCCAGGGGACCATGTTGGGATTAAGTTGGCATTAGAACTACTCGGCTTGTTAACCCAGTCCGTACCTAAGTATGAGGCCATCAGGCGGTCGTAGAGAACAGAGTTGGATAGAGCCTCGAGGGGAAGGCTTTGGAGTCTTGGAGGGCTTGGTGTTATAGTTGTCATTTTGGAAAGGGAGTATGCCAGTCGCCTGCTCCGTTGCGGTGGCTCCAAGACACCGGAGGGAGCATAATACCGGCCTCGAGCTTATGGTTCTGGTTGGCCTGCAAGGATATGCACGCGCCAGATCCTTTGTTGTATGTTGTGTTGAGAACTAGATTTACCAGGGTTTTATTAGACGGTGGATTCCCGTTTGATATCGGTGATGGTTCGACGTACTGTTCTCTTAAATGCCAGGTCCCTGGTATGCTAGTGCCGAGGATTATTACCGGTTTGTGCAGATCTTCGTTCGTTTGAAGTCCGGGTTGACCCAGCCATGCTAGGTCCCGGACAGTTTCTGGTTGACTGGCTTCCATGTTGTCGGAGGTTTCTCCAGTATTCCGCGCATGTTCTCGTTGCTTGCTTTCGTCCGCCTGATTCCTGAAACGACTCTGCCATTTCGGTTCCCTGGCGTCCGAGGAGTCAGGGGCACTTGGTTTTCCTTTTATTGCTTCGTCCGTCCGACACCTGAGTCGGCCCGGCCGTGCCGGTCCCCACACAGCTTCCGGTTGGCCGGCGCTCAGGTTGTCTGCGGCGCTGATTCTAACGTTCCTTCGCTGTGATGTACTTTCTCGTTGAGGGCCTTCGTCCACCTGATGCACGGGTCGGTCCGGCCATGCCGGTCCCCGGAAAGCTTCCGGTTGGCCGGTGCCCGTGCTATCAGAGGCACTTGCTTCTTCTTTGTTGAGAGTTCCTTCGCCGCTACTGTGTTTTTTTGTTGCTTTGTTGTTGCTGTTGAAGAGGTATCGATGTCGGTCTGGAGATTCCGGTGACTTTCGGCTCAGTTGTTTCTCGACGAATCGAGCTCCTAGTGATATTGTCGTTGGATTAAGGCGTGATTGTTGATAATTATTGCCCGATTCCATGGGTTTTGATAGGAGTGTGGTTTTTGGTGAGAATATGGCGGGGGACGAAACAAATTTAACGTTTGAGTGTAGTCCCTAGATTTCCAGAGACGTTCCTATGTTTAGCCTTTTTCACTTGTTGTGAAGCGATCGACTCAGTCAGAGATCTTTTTGGGGTTATTGGAGATGCAATTGGGATTGGGGTTCCTGTTCGTTTTGATTTTGCCATGTTATCGACTGTGCTTGACCTTGTGGGGCGGGGCGCTTTTCTAGTTGATTTTCGTAACTTTTTATACATATAAACACAGCCACCATGAAAACGAATCGAACCGTGCAAGAGCCATCCTAATCGGTTCAGCCGTTTGTGAGTTTTGTTGCCTCAAAGGGATTTCAAACTCATTTTTATATATATAGATGTAGAATATGGTAAAAAAAACAATGTTTTGATATAAAAATTCTTTCTAATATATTTCACAAGCCTTCTCTGATCATGTTCATACTACTAAGATTTCAATCTGTGATTATTTTTTGATATTTGATGTGTTTTTAGGGCATTATCAAAGTTACCCCAAAATGAAAAACTGATTTTCGGTTATATGAAAAACTAAAAGTTATCCAAAATATTTCAGATCATCAAATCTTTTAATTGTAATTGATAACTGATACCCCAATACTTGTTTTAAAAATATAAAACTCGGGGAAATACTGTTTAATGTAAAAATATTGAGAAAAATCGTCAAAAAACTATCAAAGTTACCCCATTTTACGGTACCGAAGGTGGCGTGGTAACAGATCTGAGAGTATGTGCACAAGACGAAAGACTTCCGGCCCCTGACCTTCAGGAGATTGTGGAGGAGGTTGGCCGGTTGAAAAACAACAAAGCCGCTGGAGCAGATCAACTACCAAGCGAGCTTCTAAAATACGGTGGAGAAGCACTGGTGAGAGCACTACACTGGGTCATTACCAAGATTTGGGAGGAGGAAGTATTACCGGAGGAATGGATGGAAGGTATCGTGTGTCCCATCTACAAAAAGGGCGACAAGTTGGATTGCGGGAACTACCGCGCGATCACACTACTGAGCGCTGCCTACAAGATACTCTCTCAAATTTTATGCCGCCGTCTATCACCGATTGCAAGAGAGTTCGTGGGGCAATATCAGGCTGGATTTATGGGTGAACGCGCTACATCGGACCAGATGTTCGCCATCCGCCAGGTGTTGCAGAAATGCCGCGAATACAACGTGCTCACACATCACTTGTTCATCGATTTCAAATCGGCGTACGATAAAATCGATCGAGAACAGCTATGGCAGATTATGCACGAATACGGATTCCCAGAAAAACTGATACGGTCGATCAAGGCGACGATGGATCGAGTGATGTGCGTAGTTTGAGTATCAGGGACACACTCGAGTCCCTTCGAATCTCGCAGAGGGTTACGACAAGGTGATGGTCTTTCGTGCTTGCTGTTCAACATTGCTTTATTAGAGGGTGTAATAAGGAGAGCGGGGATAAACACGACTGGGACGATTTTCACGAAGTCCGTTCAGCTGCTTGGTTTCGCCGATGATATTGATATTATAGCTCGTAGATTTGAGACGATGGCGGAAACGTACATCCGACTAAAGAGTGAAGCCAGTCGAATCGGATTAGTCATTAATGTGTCGAAGACAAAGTACATGATGGCAAAGGGCTCCAGGGAGGAATCACCGCGCCCGCCATACCGAATTCATATCGACGGTGATGAAATCGAGGCGGTTGAAGAATTCGTGTACTTGGGCTCACTGGTGACCGCCGACAACGACACCAGCAGAGAAATTCAGAGGCGCATTGTGGCAGGAAATCGTTCTTACTTTGGACTCCGCAGAACTCTGCGATCGAATAAAGTTCGCCGTAACACGAAGTTAACCATCTACAAAACGCTGATTAGACCGGTCGTCCTATATGGGCACGAAACATGGACCCTACGTGCAGAGGACCAACGCGCCCTTGGAGTTTTCGAACGGAAGGTGTTGCGTACCATCTACGGCGGAGTGCAGATGGAAGGCGGGACTTGGAGAAGGCGAATGAACCACGAGCTGCATCAGCTGCTGAGAGAACCAACCATCGTCCATACCGCGAAAATCGGGAGCCTACGGTGAGCGGGTCACGTCATCAGGATGTCGGATAGCAACCCGACTAAAATGGTTCTCGAGAGTCATCCGACCGGTACAAGAAGACGTGGAGCGCAGCGACCTAGGTGGGTCGACCAAGTGGAGGACGATCTGCGGACCCTACGCAGAGTGCGGAACTGGAGACAAACAGCCATGGACCGAGGGGAATGGAGGCGGCTACTATGTACAGCAGAGGCCACCCCGGCCTTAGCCTGACCGGTAAGGTAAGTAAGAGGGTCTCAGGTGCGTCTGAGGGGATTTTTGGGAGATTTCGAAGGCATTTCAGGCAACTTCAGTGGATTTTTTGCGAGTTTCAGCGGCGTTAATCAGGCGTTACGTAGGCGTTTTGGGGTTTCAGAGGGTATCAGGTACGTTACATGGTGTCCGAGGGGGTTTTAGCGGGATTACGAGGGTCTCCAGTTAGCCTAGTGGTTAAGGCTATGGATCGCCAATCCGGAGACGGCGGGTTCGATTCCCGTTCCAGTTGGGAAAATTTTCTCGACTTCCTGGACATGGTGTATCATTTTACCTGCCTCACAATAATACAAATTCATGCAATGGCGGGTAAAGAATGCCCTTCAATTAATAACTGTAGAAGTGTTTAAAGAACACTAAGTCGAAGCGAGGCAGGCCAAGTCCCAGTGGGGACGTAGAGCCATTTAGAAGAAAAAAAGAAAAGAGCGTTTTAGGAAGCTTCAGAGGATTTTTGACGGGTTTCAGAGTAACGTCTCTGAAGGCGTTTTCGAGGGTTTCTGAAGGTCTCAGGGATGTTACAGGGGATTTTGAGGGGAGGTTAAGAGGGCCTACAGTTTCTGATAATACATTTTGGATCACAGCTCTTAAGTAAGCTTTAGAGAGACTTCAGCGACGCTTCAAAGCGTTTCTTAAATGTTTCAGGTGATTTCAGAAGATATTAAAGACGTTTCAGACTGTTTACGCTTGTAGATCCGATGACCTATATTCAAGGGAGCTCTTAGAGATTCTTAACCCATCAGCGCGCGCGCTGTTGTAAAAAGTACAACGCTACCAAAAAATCTCGCTCTTCGTATACAGCGCGAGCGCGGTGCAGTTTCGGTTGCTAGATGGCGCGCGTCCTGAAAGGTGAAACAAACATTGAACTTGCCACTTGTCAGCACAAAGTTGCATGAGGCTGTGTAAACATGACATTTTTTTAATAATTTAAGCACACAAGTTATGCATGTAGATTCAATGACTTATAATCAAGAACGTTCTTAGAAAACCTTAAACAGTCCCAAACCAATCCCATCCCCCTCATTGCTCCCCCTTGAGCACGCCCTGAACTCCCCTTAACTCCACTTGTAACTTAATTCCCTTAAACCAACATTATCCCCAATCTAAAACGCTCCAACTGCTCTGAACACAATCAGACCTCAAAGGATTTTACCTAAATGGATTCGACCTGAATGAAGGTTTATATGTTTAACCACCGGCCTTCGCCCTGTTAGCACGGTCGACACACAGTCCAGCATCTGCGTGAACTGCTCGATCGATCACCGCGGAGGCGCATAACAGCTACACAAGAAGACCCCGTTTACTTTGGCGACCACGAAGCCCTTGTAGGTGTACACATCAACTCCTGGACTGGGTATTTACCCGTCGTCCATTTCTCCGCCATTTTTCTGAACCCATCCGAGACCCAATTTCCGTTGCCGGCGGGTACTCGGTATGGATTCGCTATGATGGCGATATCCGTCCCCCATTCAGAAGTCGCCTGACAAAGCAGTTGCTGAGCCACGTTCAGTTGGTTCAGCTTCAGCTGCATTGCCTGCACTGTGATTTGTTTACTGCGTCTTTCTTGAAGACCGGGCACCTTGGACCACCCGTTGGGGGCATGTTGTTCACGGATTTCCCGGAACAAATCAAACACATGTGAGGCCTCGTGCAGCCTTGTGCCTTATCGCCTTCGGCGCTGCATCGCCTGCACAGTTTGCTCCTGTCAGGACCTTTGCTATCCAAGGAGTTGTGTCCTGGCTCCAGACACCTGAAGCAAACGGTGGCTCATGAAAGGTCAGTTGGCACACTGACCAGTCCAACTTCAGCTTCCTTACTTCATCGAACTTATTCACAGATAGATCTTCACCATCAGATTCGCCTCTGCTGCAAGAGCCCTAACCTCGACCCCTTCGCCAAAGACCTCTTTCACCAAACTTTGCATTGCCTTCAAGATATCCAAGTACTAAGACTGTTCGGTATTGATGACGAGCGCGTCGCCTTTCTTGTGCATGGCACCTGCCCTCTTACGCCTTCTTGGATTAGGATCCCTAACCTCCTCAACTGGAGGTCTTTCGCCTTCCTCTTCCGTTCAACTTTCGTCCAAGAGGGTCCTCTTCTTGATTCGCCCTACTCTGTGGTTGCTGAGGGCCTAAAAACGGTAGCAACCCCCTTTTCCCTTCCATTCGGCATGGGACAGCCTTTTCATGCCGACCCTTCCCAGCTTTCCGGGATGCCTGGCTGGGGTCCGACTTGCCGGCATTACTGTCGAACTTCAGGGTTAGTATCCGCCTAGTCTTGCGGGTACCGCCAGACAGCTCCTCACCTGACGGCTGCCTCACCCGCTTCTGCGAGTGCTTATCAAAAGCAGTCGCATCCGCCACACCTTTTGGGCTTCGTGCGAAAGCGAAGGCCTCCGTCTGGGTAGACTTGGTATTCAACCTTTGTTTTTACCAGTTCTGCCGCTGCTGCAGTTTTCACGAGTCTCTCGTGATCTTGCTTGGCATCGTCCATCGACTAACGAAGCCGCAACAGGGCTGTTTTGAGGTCCTTGTTTATGTAGGACTTCGTAGACGCTAAGTCAATGATCTTGCCAAGCTGGAAAATTTGTGCCCGTGACGAAATTATTCGCGTTTGAATTTTCCCTATTTTCAAGTGTGTTAGGAAGAATTAGGAACTTTGTGTGATTCCGATCAACCCGGGGTGTGCAACGATGTCCGACGACAAGAAGAAGGAAGAAAAAGAAGATCCGTGTTGCTACATCCTGAAGACGATGCGGCTAAAGGACGAAAAATGGCAGAAGAGCTCCAACTGATCGTCATGGAGTGGGTCAAGCGGGCAAACGTCCTGTGGCTGATCCTCACGCTGAACAATGCCGGGGCGTTGATCCCGACGCACTTCTTCCCGGCGAACGGGAAAGGCAAGCGGTGCTTTTCATCATAATCCGGAATAGTTCTGGATGTGGATTGTTCTCGGGAGCAAATCATGTAAGTACGGTGGATCTGTCGGCGAACCCGATCGATGACCTTGCCGCGATAGTAGATGGAATCTTCTATCCGTTCATCAGCAACCCGTGCAATCCGGAAGGCTGGCCGCACGTTATCAAGAAGGACGTCGACAGCCACTTCCAGGACCTGCGGAGCATTATAACAAAGGTAGGTTGGTATGTGGATCGCATCGCATGGTGTGCAAAAATTTTCAGCAACTATCATCGTTTTTTGACGAGATTGGGGAATGCACGAATCGTTTCACGGTTCGTGGCGAGAACGCAATAGATACTTCTGCTTATCGGCTAAATTTTAGTGCTTAAGGGGAGGAACAGTGGGCGAAAACGGTTTAAAGCACGCTTCAAAAATGACGTCGGTAAATACTCCAGATATGATTCATGAAAGGTCACAAAACATGCCCTCAGATCTTATCACTTCCGCGTTTTTGTGCCTGTCTTTGTAACCGCCGAGTTTTTGATAAATTTTCTGTTTTCTTTCGTCTCGTGCTGCATCATTGCAGGCCGTCAAACTGATTGTTTCCTTATCTCCACACCATGTACGCTTCGTTGAAAACTGATTTACAGAACTCCTGCGATCTTCGAAGGAGACTTCATGAACCACAACCTAAGCTAGCAAGACACTGCGCAATGGCAACTTTGGCAGGCGTTGGTACCGTACAATTTACAACCTTCGATTCTAGACCAGGTTTATACACAAATTATGTTAATTACGTCATCTCACTAAAAAAAGCAAATATAAATGGGGCCTAGACTAATATTTGTCGGAACAGGTCGACATAAATCCAAGGTTTGTCATGATTTGCTTTATGTTGATGAGCAAATGGTCGACTTGTTTGGTTAAATATTTGAATGCTTCTTTTAGGTTGAATGTTTCTTTTAATTCCGTTTTTGCCCATTTTGGTTGGAACAGTGGAGATGCCAACTTCCCTTTAAAACCATTATGTAGAAAATGGCATACTATTCTTCTTCACATGCATGGGGGCATCCTCCAATGCGGTGGCTATAATTTTATGAAATTGTTATTTTGTTTTTTTTTTTTTTTAATCAAGTTGAGTATAATTGTAATTAATTGCTTATCAATAGTTTTGCTATTGAAGCAAGTAGTGATCATTAAAGCTTGCCAAATTAGTTAAGAATCTTGTTTTTAAAACTATGGCATCATATTCATCTAATTCCGTTTGTTTTGAGTTCAAAGAAACTCAATGATCCGGAAAAAAACCGGAAGTAAGGATTTGAATGGCATTTTATCACAAATGAACATTCACGTCATAAAAAAAGCATTATTTATTTAAGTTTTGAAAAATTATTCCTAATAGTTTCTGTTTCAGCGATAAAGGTTGACGTATTTGTCGTATTTTTCACCCTTTACATCTCATCCAAATTCCAGCATTACTTAATCATACTAAATTCCAGACCATTCCTGTTCCAGAATCCTATTTCCTTTCTATTAACGCGAGCGTCGATGAGTCGCTGCCCAAGTAACATTTTAAGTTTTGTTCAGCTCTATAAGAGGTTCTCATGATCAATTTGATAAAACTTGCAAAAAAACTGCACTCTTAGAAAAAATCATGTAAATTTGAGTTCACTTGGATGCACATAAAAGGAGCGGCCCATTTGACACAAATTTACGTCTTCTATCACAAATAAAGTCGAGCTAGCGATCGCTAGAGCCGAACCGAGAGATAAAACATATGTAAGTAAAATAATGAACTGGATTCGAACTCTGGTCCGCTGATTAAGAGGCATGTACTATACCTCTCGGCTGTATCACCGAGTTGTGAGACAAACGATAAATGTAAAACTGTTTCTACCTATCTGGTCAGATAGGTTTGTTGACATTTTGTGCAACCAACTCAAACTTACATGATGGATGTAAAATTTAGTAAAATTTGCCATTCAGTCATGAAATGTTTACGTACGATGATGGTTTACGTCTCGTGTAAATTCCTATTTTTAAAAGAGTGTGATTAATACATCAAAACCTCTTGATAACCTCTTTAAGAGCATCATCCGGCTAAGTAGACCACTCTCGAAGAGGTTTTGCAAACCGTATCAAGAGTAGCAATAAAACTGTTTTAAAACCGAGTTAAAAATTTTCCTTACTCAAAAAGAGGTTACGATGATTGTTGTTGTTTTTTTTTTTTTGAACAAAAATTATGACATCTCAAGAAACAGAGAAGCTTTATCAATGGCACGTTAAGTGCAGGAAGAGATATCATTCGCAAGTAGGAAGCGATCATTTCTAAGTTATAATTTAGTAGTTATATTGTTGCCAGGCTTATGCGCATTCAATTTTACTGTGAATGTTGGGGTTGCAGAAACATAAAATTATTGCGCTTCGAAAATGGTGAATATTATCATCTTGGAATGAAACAAATCAATTTGTTAATTTAGTAAAACCATCTCGAATTACAAGTTTTGAGAATTGAGAGTTTATTTATGTGAGCATGCTAGAGAAATGCCGGCAAACTATCAATACGTTGCTAATTTGAGCAAAATAAACTATTTTCCATTCACGTATCTGATTGGCGACGACCATAATTGGTGAAAATAAAACGAAAGCAAGTTTACTTTTATGATGACCGCAATAAACCTAACAGTGTCATAGTTTCTGCTCTTCCACCAACAGATGTCGTTACTAATTGAACGAATCGCCATCTGTTGAGTTTGAACAGTTTTATTGTGGTAATAATGAATGCCAAAAGGTTTATATATCGAAGAGTTTTGTTTACTTTTAAAATCTGGCTTGATGAATGTCTTCCAGTATACTATAAAACATTTCATCAATGGTTTTCATAAAAGTAGTCATAAAACTGAGAGTTTTAATTATTGCTGTAATAAAACCGTAATAAAAATCAAACAAAACCTATCAACAATAGAATTGTTACTTGGGTGGCATCTCGATAAATAGTTATTCCTTCCCTATTATCCTTTCCCATCCACATAACGTGTTTCTTATCGTTTCAGAGACCGATCAATGGCGGTTAAGTCTAGGCTTGTTAGCTAGGACACAGTTTAAATACCTGTGCCCCATCCCGGAATCAAATAGGTCCATGGAGTGACAAATTTCTTAGCTATGTCACTCCCAACGTTGGTGTTAAAAAAATCACTTACACTCACATCAACACATCTACATTAGGCCAGTCCACCTTTTCAAAAATGTTCTATGATTCTCAAGTCCACCCCCCTAAAAGAAGTAACTGATCAAAATTTCAGCCAAATCCATTGAAATTAAGAGGTGCATCAAATCAATTTTGTGTTTTCGACTATTTTTGAACTTCAAAAAATCATAACTACACTAAAACTTGTCAAAACTTAATTCTTTGAGCAGAAATGAAAAGCTATACTTATTTGCTACAGCTTCTCCGAACAACATGTGCCAATAAAATTGAAGGAAACATGTGTAATTATCACAATTGTGATCAGAAAAACCTTCAAAAGTTGATTTTTTGATAGATTTCATTCTGGAACACCCTAATATAAGTAATAAGTTGGATTTTTCAAAACGGCATCATATTCTCCAATGTGTTTTGGTTATTTGCTTCTTTGACACCAATGCTGTAGGAATTGAGCAAAAAATATTAAAATTCGTGAAAGCCAAATGTGGCCTAAAAACTAGCTTTTCGGGTGCAATCACACTTTGGCGCGTGTTCGATGGTGGAGAAAGAAACTCTCAGCAGCGTTTAGTTAGTCGTTTTATTTAGGTTTAGTTTTCTCCGGCTCAGAACTCTGGCCGAACGATGCTCATATGTTGGGTCGGCGATCACCTGAACTGTAATCTATCGTTATAATTCAGTTCTATAATATTAACTGGGGTTTTAAGTCATTGCATACCTACTAGTTACGCGCACGATTAGAATAATAATACACTAGGTCCTTTGCCGGATTGCAGATCTGATCTATAGATTAACAAATTAACTATTAGCGAAACCTAACCAATCAAGTTTTGTAGCAGCATTACCAATTCAATTTGCTAAGTTAATAATATAACTCCACGACCACTGCATAAACGATTCACGGCAAGGTAACAATATCTGTTTATAACGCAAGAATTCAATGTATAAGCGAAAAAACTGTGCATAAATAATGAAATTTAGGCATTCACATTACAGCAACACACGCTACGATCAATCGTGACTGATTACAAATGGTCATTGTTCTGCAGTCTGTCAGATCGTTTCGTTTGCATTCTGTATACACGTATACATCACGGTGACGGCTGTCGTTGTCCGTGCTGCCAGAACAGCGCGCAAAAAGTGGCATCGCGTCAGCACTGATATGATAGCCAACACTTGTCATCACGCTTGTTTGTTATCATCCGTAGCAAAGCTACTACGTTCAGTACAATTTCGCGCCACAGCGTGATTTCCTCCTAAAAGCTAGTTTTTAGGCCACATTTGGCTTTCCCGAATTTTATTATTTTTTGCTCAACTCCTACAGCATTGGTGTCAAAGAAGCAAAAAATCAAAAAACATTGGAGAATATGATGCCGTTTTAAAATATCAAACTTATCATGTATATTAGGGTGTTCCTGAACGAAATCTATCAAAAAATCCACTTTTTAAGATTTTCTGATCACAAATGTGATAATTACACATGTTTCCTTCAATTTTATTGGCACATGTTGTTCGGAGAAGTTGTAGCAAACAAGTATAGCTTTCAATTTCTGCTCAAAGAATTAAGTTTTGACAAGTTTTAGTGTAGTTATGAATTTTTGAAGTTCAAAAATAGTCGAAAAACACAAAATTGATTGGATGCATCTCTTAATTTCAATGGATTTGGCTGTAATTTTGACCAGTTACTTCTTTTAGGATGCCAACCAAAATATGGGGGTGGACTTGAGAATCAGAGAACATTTTTGAAAAGGTGGACAGGCCCAATCTACATGATCAACTCAAATACACTTACACAATCTGAATCTTGCCGCATCACTCGCTTATAGTGAATCCCCAATCAACCCTTTCCAAATATCCAACTCCTTGACACCTATGGGGGTGTCGGTGAGTCGCAGACCTCTGGAGATGTATCATCATATCCTTTCCTATCCTCGTTACGGAGAAGATGGACGTGGAATACACGTTTTCATGTCTTTTTTACTTCAACCTCTGATTGGATAGCTGTCCCTTCCCAAATAGCATTCCATAAGCAATTAGAATAGGAGTATTAAAGTTTTAGCATGACAACTTATAGTATGCAATCTACGAATTACTCTGTTACAACGTAACGCAACGCAACGCAACGCTAAGTCGATGATCTTGCCAAGCTGCTGCTCAACCACCTCGATTGTGGACAGTCCTTCTCACTCTTGACGTTAAATTATCATGCCCGATTTTTTTGCGACTTCAAGATAATGATCCAAGTCAATGTTCAGACCCCTGTGGGAACTCGCATCTATACCGTCCGAAAAGTGCCCATATTTTTATTGTAAAACATGTGCTCAAAGTTTCAATTCTACTTCTAAGTTGTAAGCAAACCAATCCATCATTTCACCAAACAAACCATTCGAAGAAAAAAAAAACATCCACTTGGAATCGTGCGTTTCCAACGCATCACACATATTGAACTTGCAACAGTAACCAACCGAGAAAAAAACGAAAGCAATCTTTTCTCTTGCACATCGACTGTAGGTACCTACCTAACTCAAACAAACAGATTCCGAAAAATCCTCTGATCTGCTCGGCATTCAATTTGTATCACTTTTGTTTCAGCCATTCCACTCTCGAGTGTGGTGCCAGCGCCCACGTCCTTCCGGTCATTCACCAACAACGTTCCGAAGAACCAAACACACACAGCACTGTTGTAGTCTAGGTCTAGCCTTATTGTTTGATATGATACATGTCAGAAGGAAAAAAAGCAATCTGGCAAAAACACAAAAACTGAACGTCTGTCTCCTGCGCTAGGAAAGGCAGCCCCCCGAAAAACTCAACGAAATCTCATTGGTTCAAATGAAATCCAACAACCAACGGTAGACTTCTGCTGGGTAGCTGATTTTTTCCTGCACCCCCTCCTGCACTGGGGTTCTTCGTTTCCATCGAACGCCGCCGTTGTCTAAGCATCGAAGGATAGGGATCCAACGAACGTGGCCACGGCCAGCCGGGCCGGGCTGGGCAGACGAGAACCGGGTCCGCGATGAGAAATGGACGGTAATTGAATCTGGACCCATAATCCTCTCCAACTGACATATGTTATGTGCCGAAATTGATCATATTCTCCCTTTTGTTCTAATTTGGGTCGAAGAATGGTTCTTTTTTCTTCCCTTTCGCTGCTCAATCAAATGGAATGCCTGCACGAGGAAATCGAATTCCGAGTAATACAACACGAGGAAGTATTTGTTTAATGCTGTCGCCAGAGGGGGTAACAATTATACGATGACGAGCTAATGAGTATTTTGTTTGCGAAAAATGGCAAATGTCCACTGCTTCGGGGTATGATGGTCAATCAGTTCTCGGAATGTGCAGTTAGTGAATAATTAAAGCTTCTATTTAATGGAACATGCAGTGGCGTAGCAAGGGAGGTGCGATGGGTGCGGTCCGCACCGGGCCCACGAATTCTGGGGGCCTCCAAATCAAGGAAGGTTTCTAACACTAGTTTGAATTAAGTTCTTTAACCTTTCAGGACGCGCGCCATCAAGCAACCGAAGCTGCACCGCGCTCGCGCTGTATACGACGAGCGAGGTTTCTTGATAGTGACTTTTTACAACAGCGCGCGTCCTGAAGGGTTAAATAGCGAAAGTTTCCTATAAGTATAAGTTCAACACTTCACAGAACTGCTGATAGGTATGTGGGGGCCCCTTCGTGGTTATCATTGGGAACATGGATATCCCCAAAATTAGGGGCTGTCCATAAACCACGTGGTCATGAGGGGGGGGGTTCAGCCAATGACCATTTTGTATGGAAAAAAAAAATTGTATGGACTAATGACCACGCGGGGGGTTGAGAAGTCCCAAAAAAAATGACCACGTGGTTTATGGACAGCCCCTTACAAGAAAAATGTGTTAGAAATTAGAATTTTACGAAATTAATTACCGATCTGGAAGTAAAGCTTATGAGCATTGTGAAAACGTCCCTGATATCCTGATAACAGGACCAATTATAGTTGTTGACTCAGCTTAAGGTAGCAGCTAACATTCAGGGGTCGCATTTATGAAAATTATTATTATTATTACTATTTATTAACGACACTTTACCATTATTGTGGCATTCGTGTCATATGAAAATTATGATCTAATCACATGCCAAGGCAAAATCGTAATAACAGTATTTTGTCGTTTTTGCCTTTCTCGTACACTAAGTGTACTCGAAAGGCTATATGTTCACTCCAAAAATGACTTTTTGATAGAAGGCCCGGAGGGTCGAGTCACATATACCAATCAACTCAGCTCGACGAATTGAGGTGATGTCTGTGTGTGTGTATGTATGTGTGTGTGTGTGTATGTGTGTGTGTGAGTATGTGTGTGTACAAAATAAACTCACATCACTTTTTGGCAGTAAACCTCAACCGATTTTTATGACCGACGGTTCATTCGACGCGGAATCTGGTCCCATTGTTTCCTATTGAAAATGGTTCGGATCGGATCAGCCGTTCCGGATTTATGGCTATTTAGGTGTTCCGGATCGGTACCCCAGGGGTCAGATATGAAAATGCTACAAAACGATGCATGCGACATATCAGACCGCGGCTTTTTCGATAATCTGATGAACGGTAAGCAGGAAAATACTCTCAGTCCATATCTGAACCAGTAATATTCCGGAATCGGTTCCAGATGTCCCGCCGGAGGTGGCCAAATATAAAAGTGAGCCAAATCCATGTATGCGACACATCAAATAGCGGCTTTTCCGATAATCTGATGAACAGTGAGCCGGAAAATAGCCTTTGACCCAGCAGAGACTACTAGTAGTGTTCCGGAACCGGTTCCGGGTGCCCCGCCGGAAGTGGCCAAATTTAAAATTGAACCAAACCCATGCATGCGACACATCAAATCGCGTCTCTATAGATAACCTGATGAACGGTTAGCAATAAAATGGAATCAGACTATATTTAGGAAAACCAGTAGTATTCCGGAACTGGTTCCGTGTGTCCCGCCGGAAGTGGTCAAATGTAGATAGGAAACAAACCCATGCATACGACACATTAAATTGCAGAGTTTCCGTTAACCTGAAGAACGGTAAGCAGGAAAATAGCCTTTGATCACAGTAGAGACTACCGGTTGTGTTCTGGAACCGGCTCCGGATGTCCCGCCGGAAGTGGTCCAATATTAAAGTGAACCAAACCCTTGAACTAACCCATGCATGCGACACATCAAATAGCGGCTTTTTCGATAACCTGGTGAACAGTAAGCAGGAAAATAGCCAGCAGAGACTACCGGTGGTGCTCTAGAACCAGTTCCGGATGTTCCGCCGGAAGTGGTCAAATGTAAAAGTGAACCAAATCCATGCATGCAACACATCAAATCGCGGTTCTTTAGATAACCTGATGAACGGTTAGCATGAAAATGGTTTCAAACCATATTTGAGACAACCAGTAGTATTCCGGAACCAGTTCCGGGTGTCTTGCAGGAAGTGGTCAAATGCATATAAGAGCCAAACCCATGCATGCGACATATCAAACCACGGCTTTTTCGATAACCTGATGAACGGTTTACAAAAAATAGTCTCAGATCACATTAGAGACTACCGGTAGAATTCGTTTTGTATATCCCGGCAGAATGACCAAAAAGTAAAATAAATCAAATCCATGCATTCACATCAATTTTCTGTTTTTCAGAAAACCTGTTCAACAGTTAGCAATAGACTAGTCTCAGACCATATTTGAGACAATAGGTACAGTCTTGGAACCGGTTCCGGCTATCTCACAGGAAGTGGTAAAACAGTGAAAATAATCAATGCAAGCGATAAATATGTGTAAGAGAACAAAATCTTGACAAAACTGATGCAGGCTCATCAAATCACATCTTCTCATATTCCTGAGGTGTAAATATACAGTAGAATGGGGGTTCCATGAGAAAATTGAAATTTAATCGCATCAACCTCGAGCAAAGTTTTTCAATCTTCTTTTGCGTCTAATATTGCTGCGCAAAATTTTGATCCGACTGATTGCTCCTCGCGCTCTGTGATATGGTTCTAATTTGAATTGGATCTATACGAAAAATATCATTTGCTTCCATTTTTTGGTCAAATTGTTTGAATCTAGTAACCAATGATAATAAAATATAGCCTGAAGTGTGCAGGAAAAAGTTTATCCTAAGACTGTACAGTGGCTTTTGATTGTGAAATAAATTATATTTAGGCTTGTTATTATCGTCTTGGTATTGATGGTATTCCAGTAATAGTAAAGGTGGTCACGCAGTCAACTAAGAGGTCTGATATTTGTCAGCTCTGCCTATACATTGAACATAACACCGGAAATATGTGCCATCAGTAACTCGATGATGGCTTGGATTCTTGCTTTTATAAATAAATTATTAACAGGATTCAGGATGCTTCGGTTGACGGAAAGATCATGAGTACATATTCGACGAGAAAGGCACTATCACCACTAGGTGGATTAATCCGGGTTTTTTTTTTTGCTTTCGTATAAAAAAGTGCAATCAACGTATTCCAACAATTTCATCAAGTATTTCTTTGAAAGTATTCCTTGAAGGGTTTCTACGAGAAATCCTTGGGGCAATGTTAATACTTACATACCTTGCCTTCGGGAATATGTATTACGATTTATCTAGCAGTTACTTCAAAGACTTTGACAAAAAATAATCTGAGATTTACTTCAAAACTTTGATTTTGCAATACTTGAATTGATTCCTTCAGGAACACCACCAAGAATTTCTTCAGGATGTTTTTTTAAATGTATCAAGAAATCTCTCAAAAATTTCTTCAAGGATTATTTTATCTTACAAATTCTTTCAAGCATTCCTTCAGGAATACTTCTTCGGATCCCTTCATAAAATCCTTCAAGGATTATGTCATGAAGTCCTTCAACGAATCCTTCAGATGAACCTTAACGAATTTCTCCAAGGATCCTTTTAGAGACTTCTCAAAGAAAGAATGTTGCAGGATTTCCACTTGGAAAATATCTTTGCTGAATTTCTGAGATCATGCTTGATCAGGTATGGCTCGTCAATGGATCCTTGTGAGATTTTTAAAGGAATTTCAGAGGAATTCCCGAATGAATCCTTGTAGAAATGCTTGCATGAGTTTTTGGAGGAAATTTTAAAGGAATCCTCGAAGAATCTTCTAGATGAATTCTAAGATGTAATCGGAAAGAATCATTAGGTTGATTTTGGAAATATCTTTTATAACATTCTTGACGGATTACTACAGTACCGTAATCCGGGGTCAAATTGATCACTTTAAAACAACTTTTGCAGATAACATCAGTGCCTGTTCAAATATTGCCAAAGGAATTTCTGTAAAACCAGTACCCAGTGGATCTCCATGAAACCATGCGACAGAATTTTGTTCAACAAAGTTAAGTTAAGTTAAATAACTTCAAATATCAAAATATTGGAAATGCCACTTGAGTTTAATACTTGAAATGCAAAATTAAATTTCGAAATTTCCCCTTAAACGCCTAAAGGTAAGCAATTTTATTTGAAATAAGTGATTTCTATTACAATAAATGACTAGTTCTTTATAAAATGAACTTTTTATAACAATTTCATGTTCTGATTAGCTGCATAACATCCCAACCAAGGCTCCACAAAAATGTTAAAACAGAGAATTCATGAGAAGTCCTATTACCATTTGATTGTTTAGCAACAATGATTTCAGCTAAATGAGAAATACATTGCAAATTCCTTGAAAAAATATAGTAAAGTTTTTTCTTGAAAATTTAAAGTCTACACACATCTACGAATCAGATGACGTAAAAAGTTTAAGATCATTACAACGCTTAAGAGTTCCTAGTTTGGAATTACAATGTAGTAGTTACCCGAGTGATCAATTTCACCCCGCTGATCAATTTGACCCCGGTTCACGGTACTATGAAGTAGTAGTAGAAGTACTAGATGTTTTATGAGGAATTACCTAAAGGATTCCTGAAGAAATTTTGAAAGTGAAGGGAGTTTTGGAAGAATCAATTATGAAATGGCTAGATTATTTTTCAAAGATATCAATGGCATGAATCCCAAAGAATTCCTTTCAAATCCGTTGATGCAAATCAAAAACAGTTTTCGAGAGAATTCCCACAGATTTCAGTGGAAAAATTTCTGCTGGAAGCCTTGGAGGAATTCCTAAGAGAATTTGTGCAGGAATCCTTTGGAGATGAATGTACCCTTGTAGAATTATCTGAAGAAAAACTTTGAGAAATCCCTGAAGGAATCTTTGTAACATAGCCTGAAAAAATTCTTGAAAAGATTAAATATTGATTGGATTTTCTTAAAGAATTTAAAAAAATGCGTAATCTTTGGACGATTTCATACAGTAATTATTGGAAGAATTTGTGAAGAAATCTTTGAAATTCTTGAACAATATGCATCGTAAGAAACACTTGAAAGGACTTGACTTTAAGAAAACGCTTGAGGCATTGTTAAAAGAACCCTTGCAGAAATTTCTAAAAAACAAATCTTGAAGGAATTTCTAAAATAAAATCTTGGAGGAACTTGTTAAGACGTCTTTGAAGTAATTCCTGGATGAATCGTGAAAGATATTTCATGGAGTTCCTCGTTTGGAACAAATGCTTGATGGATTCGCTAAAAAAAATTCTTAAAAGCTTCGTGAAGGAAATCCGGACGAAATTGGTGCTATCGCTAAGTAAATCGTTAATGGGATCAAAAGATGCAAAACTTGGAAGAATACCCAAAGAATTCATTGAAAGAATTCCAATAAAATTTCTCGGAGGAATTTCCGTGAGAATTCTTGAAAGAATTCTTACAATTTTTATTAGAATTTTCCTTCGGTAATTTCTTTTGAATCTTTTTCAGTAATTGCTTTGGAAATCCGTGCAGCAATTCGTTATTTTTCAAAATTTATTTGGAAATTCCTTCGGCAGTTATTCTGAAAATTTCCTTCGGAAATTGATTTGGGAATTCCTTAAATATTTTTTTTCTGAATTCATTCTTCATATTTTTGCCTTTCTCGTACACCAAGGTGTACCGAAAGGCTATATGTTCACTCCAAAAATGAAATTTTGATAGAGCCCCCGGAGGGGTAAGTTTCATATACCAATCGACTCAACTCGACGAGTTGAGATGATGTATGTGTGTGTGTATGTGTGTGTATGTACAGGGGATAGACAAAATGATCGGGACAGGCAAAATTTTCTCTTTTCAAAAAAATTTCAAATTGCTATAACTTTTCGAAAAGTGCATCAATCATTCTCAAATTTCCACTGTGAGATGATCAACTATTTGTGTATCAGTGAACAAAATTTGGAAAAAATCGAACTATTCTGCACGAAGTTATAAAGATTCTAAAAAAAGGTAGAATTATCCGATTGCCAACTTTGAGCTGTTATATCTCCGGATTCAATGGACCGAATACAATGAAATTTTGACCATTTATGACTTATATAATGAGCTTTGAAAAACCTTCGACATAACTTAAAAATTTTAACACGGAAGAAAATTATAATGATAAGATTATTTTTCTAATAAAACACCAAATTTTCTTAGGTTTCAACATCGTTGAAAAAGTTCAAGATGCTAATTATAGTTCATTTAAATTCCCTCCGATTGTCTTCAATACAGATACATTTTGAAACAAAGTATCAACATAGGCGGCAATTCATTGAAAAAGTAATGGGATGCATATTTAAAATAGACCAATTTACTAAAAAATCATATAATTAATAAAATTGCTATAACTTTTTCTTTTGTTATTAATTTTAAGTTTAGTCAAACGTTTTTCAGAGATCATTATATAAGTCATAAATGGACAAAATTTCATTGCATTCGGTCCATTGAATCCGGAGATATAACAGTTCAAAATTGGCTATCGGATAATTCTACCTTTTTCTGAAATACTTATAACTTCGTGCAGAATAGCCCGATCTTTTCCAAATTTTGTCCACCGATACACAACTAGTTGAGCAACTTACAGTGGAAATTTGAGAATGATTGATGCACTTTTCGAAAAGTTATAGCAATTTGACATTTTTTTGAAAAGAGAAAATTTTGCCTGTCCCGATCATTTTGTCTATCCCCTGTATGTGTGTGTATGTGTACAAAAAAAAGGTCACCTCACTTATAGATAGTAAATATCAACCGATTTTAACGATCAACGGCTCATTCGACGCGGAATCTGGTCCCATTGTTTCCTATTGAAAATGGTTCGGATCGGTCCAGCCGTTCCGGAGTTATGGTCATTTAGGTGTTTCGGATCGGTACCCCTGGAAGGGGCCAGACATGAAAATGCACCAAACCCATGCATGCGACCCATCAAACCACGGCATTTACGATTATCTGATGAACGGTAAGCAGGAAAATAGTCTCAGACCATATCTGAACCGGTAATGTTCCGGAACCGGTTCTGGGTTTCCTGCCGGAAGTGGCCAAATATCAAATTGAACATAACTCATGTATGCGACACATCAAACCACGGCATTTACGATTATCTGATGAACGGTAAGCAGGAAAACAGTATCAGACCACATCTGAACCGGTAGCTTCCGGAACCGGTTCCGGATGTTCCACCGGAAGTGGCCAAATATAAAAGAGTATCAAACCCATGCATGCGACACATCAAACAGCGGCATTTTCGATAACCCGATGAACGGTGAGAGGGACGAATGACCGAAAGGTTAAAGTCCCTCTAAAAATCAAATACACACACACATGAACGGTTAGCAGGAAAACAATATCAGACCATATCTGAACCGGTAGTGTTCCGGATGTCCCACCGGATGTGGCCAAATATAAAAGAGTACCAAACACATGCATGCGATACAACAAGTAACGGCTTTTCTGATAACCTGATGACTGGTTATCAAAGAAATACACACTTCGAAAAAATCTTGTAATTTTGTGTCATATAAGTCCGACATATAAAAGCAACACATTTGACGCAAAATTGTGTGCGATCTTATTTTTACAGGAAACGGAAAATGTTTGACTCATGTAATTTTACCGCAACAGCTCAGCGCGTCGGCTGCTTGTATCTGCTTGTATACATGATTGAGAACTGTGCTATTTATAGCATCGCATATTGAAACAAAAAAAAATTCAAAAAGTTCCATTCGGGAATCGAACTTCGATCCTCAGAGTGTCAGTTTTCGATCTTGTTCTCTCGGCTGACTCACCACGTTGTAGAGATGGCAGTCGAAGATGAAAAACTTCTACCATAAACGAACTTGCCAGTTCGGCTGTCGCGTCGTCACTGCTGGCGTGTATGTATGTACTGAGACAGCCGTCATCGCAGCCAAGCAGACAAAGCCGCCTTCTGATTGACTGAGCGTGGCTGTTTTTGTTTACCACTGCATCGGCCGATGGCAACGGATTGTCATTTCCAGGTTTGTGGCTCAACTCGGAGTTACACACTTACAAAAAATGACGGATTACGGTAAAATTTTACCGTAATCTCAACAGCTGAACGTACGGTAAAATGTTCGGTGGTTTTTCAAACCACCGAACGTACTGCGAATCTAAGGAAAATGCATCTGTCAAAATTACCGGAACGTTCGGTACTTTTTACAATTTTACCGTAAAAATCGCAGAACGTTCGGTATGTTTGTTTACAAATGAATTCTCAATATCACTGAGCGTACGGTAAATTTTACAAATTTACGGCGATTCTATGCGAGCACAAAAAAACAATATTTTCATAAAAAAAACGTTGATGATGGGGTTGATTACATGACCTTCTGATCAGGAACCACACTTGCTGCCACTGTTCAAGAGAGTCTTGCTTGGAGATGATGCGCAAATTCTAATAGAACTGATGCTCGAAGCTGCCGACGTGGCTGTCAAACGCATTTTACAGTAGTACGGTAAAATAGTCCCATCACCGATCTGTTCGGTAAAATATTCACAGGTCTCCTGTAAATTTGTCTTAATTCACCTGTTCTTCGGTGATTTCTAAGATTTCACCGATTTTCTCCTGCAATTTCATCGATTTCGCCGTAATACTGTAGTTTGCTTGTTTACAGACCAGTTCCGGTGATTTTTTTCACCGAATACTGTAGTTTATTCTAAGTGTGTATATTTATCAGCGGTTTTCATGCTGTTTCATCTTCGTAATACACAAATTTCCAATCGACTGCAGTCTTCATCTGATTTTGTTAGGTGCTGTTTGACAGTTCAACATCAGTAATCATTAGGTTTCTGTAACATATCGCGTAAATTTACAACATAGAGAACTAAATTATCAGTTCTGTGATTAAAAATTATGGCTGGAAGAACTCAAACAATATTAACTTAATACGTACGTCACGAAAAGTGTAAAAATGTGGCACATTTATGTTTATGTCAAAGCTTTTTCAGGCAATTCGATCAATTGTGTCACTATTAAAATTGAGATTTTTTTAGTGTGTAGATAAGGACCACATTAGGGACAGCCGGTAGTGTCGTAACCAGTTCCGGGTGCCCCTCCGAAAGCGGCAAAATATAAAATTTAACTGAACCTATGTATGCGACACAGCAAAGCTAGGATTTTTTGATAACCTTATGAACGTTAGCAAGCAAACAGGTTCAGACCGGTGAAAAAAATGTTTTACGCATATGGTCAAATCTCAACCGTTACGTAGTAATTGAACTTTGTTTTTGACTTTTCTTGTCTCAAACTGGCTATAACTTGAAAATGGTCAAACTTATCGCATTTGAAGATTAATAAATTTGCTACAAAAAAAGATCTTGGAATCTATTGATTTAGTTAGATAACTAAAGCAAAAAACTCGAAAGTAGTGTTTTGCCTTTCTCGTACACTTAGTGTACAAAAAAAACTATATGTTCACTCAAAAAACGATTTTTCGGAAAAAGGCTCAGAGGATCAAGTCGCATATACCAATCAACTCAGTTGGCCGTTTTTTCGGATTATTGCTTGAATCGAACCGGAATTGTTTGCTATCAAAAATGGTCCAGATCGGCCAAGGCGTTCCAGAGTTATGGCCATTTCAGTGATCCGGACCAGCACCGGTAGAACAAGCCGTATATAAAACTGAACTAGCCCCATCATGCTATATATCAAACTGCGGCGATTTTTGTAACCTTCAGCATGGTTGACGAGTTCTGTGCGGAAATCAACACTGGAGACCAGACGCTCCACGATGTCGACCAAAAATTCCAGATGGCAGCCAAATGTTCAAGGTGGCGGCTCAAAATTCAAGTTGGCGGCTGTTTAATAGATATTTAGGCACCTAAAGCATGCTATATAGGAATATTTGATATGGGGAAGATGTCTGACTTCTAAAATGGTGACTAGAATATCCAAGATGACGGTCTGAAATCCAAAATGGTGGCTTTAATTTCAAGATGGCGTCTGTTTAAAGAAATTTAAGGCCCTAAACCAAGCAATATGGGTATATTTGGTATGGGGAACATGTCCGGATTCAAAGAAGGACGACCAGAATGTCAAAGATGGCGATCTAAAATCCAAGATGGTGGTTTCAGTTTCAATATGGCGGCAGAGATTTAGGTTCTAACGGCTGTTTAATGAAGTTTTAGGCTCTAAAACCGTGCAATATTGGTATATTTGGTATGGTGAAGACTTCCAGAGTCCAAAATGGCGATCAGGTTATCCAAGATGGCGATCTAAAATTTAAGATGGCGATTCTGAATTCAAAATCGCGGCTGTTTAATGGAGTTTTAGGGTCCTGAAACAATGCATTATTGGTATACTTGGTCCGAAATCCAAGATAGCGGCTCCAAATTCAAGATGGCGGCTGTTTAATGAAGTATATTTTTCGTAGGGAAGATACCTGGACGCCAAAAATGGCGATCAAAACATCCAAGATGGCATTCTTAAATCCTAAATGGCGGCTTCAAATTCAAGATAGCGTATTTTTCTTATGAGTTTGAGGCTCAAACATTAAAAGTCAGATAAACAATATGATTTCTGGTATCATGAAATGGATTTCTGTTAATTGTATGAAAGTGCGATATACATCAACATTTCGCTTGAGTTTTATTGAAATGGGGTTTCGAAGGCACGAGAAAGGCGCCATCACCGCTAGGTGGATTAATTAGGGTTTTTAAATAAATTCTTTGGCAAATGTCTCAGCTCTTGTGTTCGCAATTCCTTCGGTGAAAATATTCTAGATTTTTTTAGGAACTCGGTTATAAGTTTCATTGAAAATTCCTACGATAACTCTTTTGAGAAATTGTTAGGCAATTCATTTTGAAATTTCTTTAACTTATTATTTCCGATAACTGGGAAATGCTTCAGAAATGGCTTTGCGAACTTTTTCAGAGTTTTCTACGGAAATTTCTTTGAAAATTCCATTCACAACTTCTCGTTGGTTTTTTTTTTTTGAAAATTCTTTCGAAAAGTCCTCTGGGAATAACTTCAACACTCTTCTTGAAACTTCTTCCGGGAAATTCCCACGGAATTTGATTGGGTAATTCATTTTGCATTTACTTTAGAAATGCATTCGGCGAATTTCCTGTGAGCTACCCCGTGAACATTTTTCATATTACCTTTGATGGAGTTTTTTTTGGCAAAACCTTTGGAAATCCTTTTAGCATTTTTTTTAAATTCCTAAAAGATTATTTTTGGGATTTTCTTGCACATTATTTTTTTTTTTGAAAACTGTTTCGGCAATTTTTTTGAAATTTTGTTCGGTAACTCATTCGGAAATTTCTGGGCAATAATATTCGAAATTGATGTAGGTTTCTATTTTAAAAAATACCTACGGCATTACTTTTCGAAATGCTTTGGGCAATAGCTTAAAAAATTTATCAGGCAACCCCTGCGGGATTCCCTTCAGCAATTTCTTTCACCGTTTCATCGGCAGTCCCCTTGCTAATATACCTGACAATTATTTTTGTAATTCTTTCAATAGTTCCTTTCAAAATATATTCGGCAGGTAATCTGAAAATTCTTCAGTGAATTCGTTTGTAAATTAAAGCGGTAATTTTAGAAAATGTCTTCGGTATTTCTCAGAAAATTTGAGGTTCTATGAGATACACTCTTGCGAATTAAAAAAAAACAAGAATTTACAATGGAACGGCTGAAGATTTTTTTTATATTATATTATCGAGAGCCGAAAGCCGAAGGAAATTTCAAAAGAATTATCTAAGAAAAATGTTTGAAGGAATACCAGTAGAATTTCTTTGGGGAATTCCTGTGAGAATTGAAAGATTTCTTACATTTTTTTCAATTTTAATCTGTTGAATCCTTAGAGAAATGGCAAAAGAATTTATTGGATGAACTATTGAAGAAACCTTTGCAAAAACTCCTGAAGGAAGTTTGGGAGGAATTTGTAAAGGCCTCTTTGAAAGAATTCTTTTAGAATTTTGAATAAAACCCTGGTAGAATTCCTAAAGCGATCCCTGGAAAAAAACCCAAAAGTAATCCTCTGTAGAGCTTTTGGAGAAATTATTGAATAAATTAAGCAAGGAATGCTTTATATGATTGATGAAACCTTCGCAGAGGCTCCCAACAATATCTTTGATGAAATGTCGAAAGGTTTTTTTTGAAGAAATAGATTTCCAGGGCCCATATAGCCGAGGCGGTAAACGCACGGGTATTCAGCATGACCATGCTGAGGGTGACGGGTTCGATTCCCGGTCGGTCCAGGATCTTTTCGTAAAGGAAATTTCCTTGACTTCCTTGGGAATAGAGTATCTTCGTGCCTGCCACACGATATACACATGCAAAATGGTCATTGGCAGAGGAAGCTCTCAGTTAATAACTGTGGAAATGCTCATAGAACACTAAGCTGAGAAGCAGGCTTTGTCCCAGTGAGGACGTTACGCCAAGAAGAAGAAGATTTCCAGAAATCCTTGGAAAAATCCCGTTGGAATTTTTGAAGCGATTCCTGAAAAACTCTCGATAGAAATCCTAAAAGACGCTTCAAGGCATTCTTAAAGAACTCCTAAGAAAGTGGCAAAACAGTAATCCTTAGAGAAACTTCTGAAGAAATTATTCGATTTTATCTTATCAAATCAGGTATCTGTTCCTTTTCTATTTTCATATTACTGAAAACAAAGGAATGACGCGCTTTTTTGATTTTTGTTAGAAGTAGGTACGAATGATTACAAAAATTACGTAAACAATCGGTGCGGTAATCGCTTTGTTTTCGAATATTATGAATTTGGGATTGAATGTTAACTAAGGCACGTTGACCCTACTAGGAATTCTTAGAGATTGTTTTAAACGGATTTTCGGAAGAAATTCCTGGAGGAATTAATCATAAATCCTGAAGAAATTCCTGACTATGGTGCTTGATGGAAACTTAGAATGATTTTTCAAAAGGTTTTGCGAAAGAATTTTTGAGGAGTCTTATCAAAAGTCGCAATAAATATTTTTAGAAGATCTCCTAGAGAAATTCTAGTGAAAATTCCTGAAGAAATCCTTGGGGAAACTCCAAGGGTAGATGGTTATTAAAGAATTCGTTGGAAGAATTCCAGAAGGAATTTTCTTAGAGGAACTTCTGTAGGGATCCTTGGAGGATTTGTTTTTATTATTATTTACCAATGGATTCTTTGGAAATTTCTTGGAGGATATCTAGGATGAATCTCTTAACAAAACTTTAAAGAAACTCCTTGAAGAATCCTTGCAGATTTTTTATTTTGAAAAAAAAGCGTTGCAGTAATTATTGGAGGAATCCTTGGAGGAATTTCTAAAGGAATCCTTGGAAGAAATTCTTAAGAAATCTTCAAAGGAACGCCTAGATGAGTAATGACTGTTTGAGGAAGTGCCAAGATAAATTCTTGGATATATCTATGGAGAAATGCTTGGATTCCGTGGAAAACCCATTTAAGGGATATTTGGAGAATCTCCTGAAAGAAATCATAGAGGAATGTATGAAGAAATTCTAGAAGGACTTCTCTTCCTCTGACGGAATCCCGATGTAATTTCTTGGAAAAATATCTGGTTCCAAAAAAATCATTGGAAAACTTTTGTAGTGGTTTTTCTAGAATTTCTTAAGAATTCTTTCATCTTATAGATGAATCCTGAATAATTCTCTCTGAAACCAGGCCGCCATTTACATAAAGTCTGGAATTTTAATTTTTCTCTTGCTTATTCACTAGAATATGATAAAAAAGGATGAAAACCACTTTGGTTGGGTTAAATTGATGGACCCCTTGCTTGGCAAGGGGCTGACAAGGAGACAAAAATGACGATTTTTCATCAAATTGCACCTAATTTATCGCATAATATCTCAAAATTTAATGTTGTAACATATACAAAACTTCACTTCGAGAAATTCTTAATAAAGCCTTTGCATGTACTCTGAAGTACTTTTGAAAACATGCTCGGAGACAACACTGTAAGAATACCTGATGGAGTGTTTAGCGAAATACTGAATAACACACTTGCGTTACCCACTTGAAAGATTATTGAAGACACATTATTATTCAGAAAGATTTTTTTTTTTGAGAAAACGGTAAAGCAATCTTTGAAGGACTTCCTAAAGGATTACTTGATGAAATTTCTTAATAAATTCGACATTATTCTTAGAAAATAATCTTACGCTTAACCTTCCGTGTGTCACCACCGCCAGCATCACGCTAATGCTGAGTTTGAAAGTCGAGATTTTTTTCAACGTTTTGTACAAAATACGGCGTGATCATTTGAGAGTTAGAAGGATATACTTATCATTGTAAAATATGTATGTTCATCTGTAATTTCCATGGGGGCCCACAAATTTGGTTCCGCACCGGGCCCTCAAATTCCTAGCTACGCCACTGGGAACATGTGTATCAGTACCAACCCCATGAAACGGCTGTCATCCACATACAACTGGATTGAAGCCAAAAATATGGTGCTGGACGTGGTGCTGATTTGAATCGGCGGTTGCATAAGGCTGAAAACACAGTGTTTTTTTTTTCTGTTGGAGCAGGTGCGACATTCAAATTTAATTGACTTAAGTGTTGTTTTAAATGGGCTAAATGTATTTTCATACTTGTGCGTCTTGTAAATTAAACAAAGAACACTAAACCCATTGAAAAATATGTGGAAATGATCGTTTTTCGATCACGAATTTATCTTCGCGCGACAAAGTTCGCTTCCGCACGTAGCTGATTGGCCAGCAGACTGAAATTTCGTAAACAAACCTGTGGCGCCCCACCAAAGGCGGCGGCTTCAAGAACTAACGCTTTCTTCAGGGGGTTGATCAGTACAACCAATGTATCGATTCAGTGTAAGATAAGAAGTGCGAGAGAGCCAATTTGTAAATAGCTATTCCCGAATGAATTGGTGAGCACGGTTCATACTATTAGTTCTGTACTTCCTCATTTTGTGTGCTAGTTTGGTTTGCTATTACAGGGTGCGGCAGGAAAAAATGCGAAAAGTTCAAGGCACTACTACATTGTAAATATGGGATATATATGACTATTTTTTCATGACAGTGTATCAGTCAATTTCTATATTCTAGCACTGAAACATAAAAATGAACATATTTGATGTTTAACATGTGATAATGTAAGCCTAATAAGCGGGTATCAATAAACTGCGAAACCCATTGGTCATTGAACAACTATAACTATAACTATAACTATAACAGTAACAAAATTAGCTTAAGGTGAAGGTTGCTTGAGACCACAACAATAAGCTTGGCTCCCGCTCTAATCACCCTCTCAACCACCCACTCAAAACAACCAAATCTGACGGCGTACAGTGAGGTGTAACTTGGTCAAACAAGCAAAAACAAATCTGCATAAATAAGCCATATTAAAAAGCAGTTATATTTACTTTTGCATTTTTTCAGCCACGTGATTTGTTGAATCTGCTAACCGACACAATTTTTTCTTATAAAACATTTTCAAAGTGATTTAAATTCATACTTTGCCCAATATTGTTAAAATTTATCCCATTGTGCGCCGCTTTATTTACGTTTTTTTGACAACTCTCTCCTCTCTACTCTCGCACTTCCTCTCTCTGACTGTAGAAAACTACCGTGTTATGGGGTGATATTAATGAATGCAATTTTAACTCATAAACAGCGACCGATTGTTCTGTTACTTATTGTAATCACATTGGCAGTATGATATTTAAAATAGTTACAATGTTTGGCAAACATGCAGCCTTGTTTCACGATAAACATGTACAACGGTTTGATCAATTTTACCCTGCGTTGAACAACATCACCCAGTTTCACGGTACGTTTTAATGTTTTAAGGTGAAGGTTGCTTGAGACCACAACAATAAGCTTGGCTCCCGCTCTAATCACCCTCTCAACCACCCACTCAAAACAACCAAATCGGACGGCGTACAGTGAGGTGTAACTTGGTCAAACAAGCAAAAACAAATCTGCATAAATAAGCCATATTAAAAAGCAGTTATATTTACTTTTGCATTTTTTCAGCCACGTGATTTGTTGAATCTGCTAACCGACACAATTTTTTCTTATAAAACATTTTCAAAGTGATTTAAATTCATACTTTGCCCAATATTGTTAAAATTTATCCCATTGTGCGCCGCTTTATTTACGTTTTTTTGACAACTCTCTCCTCTCTACTCTCGCACTTCCTCTCTCTGACTGTAGAAAACTACCGTGTTATGGGGTGATATTAATGAATGCAATTTTAACTCATAAACAGCGACCGATTGTTCTGTTACTTATTGTAATCACATTGGCAGTATGATATTTAAAATAGTTACAATGTTTGGCAAACATGCAGCCTTGTTTCACGATAAACATGTACAACGGTTTGATCAATTTTACCCTGCGTTGAACAACATCACCCAGTTTCACGGTACGTTTTAATGTTTTAAAGAACCGCGATTAAAATTGATTCGAGTTTTCGACCAAAAACGTGGAAAACGCGTCGGTTTTTCGCGATAAACGGGTGGTTAGGTGAAAGTAAGAATAGTTTCGAATAATCGATCAAATTATCTCAGTGCTATGTTGTTTGGACGACTATAAAAAACTGATTTAAAAAAAATTGGCGACGTACTTGCCGAAGATAAAAAGTGCAGTGAGGGCCTCTTTTTGGCACGAAATTGTGAAAATGAAGTGAAAAATTAAAAGTAGTGCTTCCCGACGGATGAGAAATATAGTTGTCTACCACAAGTAGCAACCTGAGTGCATTTCTATAAGGTAAGCAAGAAAAATTTGGAGAATTTCTTCACTAGCCTCCACGCTATTCGGTGACTGTGGTGAGGGGAGTGAGGTGTAAGGGGGAGACTGGCTGCCATACTCACTGTTATTTTGAAACCCTTGCAACTATGTCCTTAAATTCGATGAACAACCAGACCACACTGATTCAGAGCCATTCACATACTAGATGAAATAAGTACATATATTTGATGATACTGTAGAGAAAATTAAACATTTTGTTTTATCAGATACGAAATTTAGCGACCTGTGTACTTTTCTGCGGTTTAAAATTTCTGATAGTCTTCAGCTTCAGCCGCCGCCCTGTAAAGGTTAGTGACCACAATGGGTAAATTAACTTTTCAGAAAACTAGCCTATTAGAGATCATGGAACGTTGAAACATAGATTGGTTAACGTCAAATGGACGAAAACGAGGTTTGAAGTTGAAAACACTTTCGCATATTTTCCTGCCGCATACTGTATTTTAAAATAAAATTGTAAATCGATTATTTACATTCATAAAAAATGATTGTCATAACACAAAAATTTCCTTCCAAATTTGAGTATTCATTAAGAGCTGCGAATCATATTGCTACGAATTTCTTAAGTTGTGAATCGGGTTTGATAGATGGAGCGCAATTGGAACCAAAACAGATCCGAGAAAACTATCACTGTTCTGCACAGTGTTATATGTACATATTGGAATTAAATCTAAAGCGAATTCTATTGAACATCTGCAATGGCTTTGCTAGGTAAAAGATTTGAAAATTCGTTCTCGGAGAATACTTTAAAGTTACGAACTTTGTCAATTGCGTTGAAAGTTTCAGTTAAAGGACGAAACCTATTCTTCAAAAGACTTCGCACTTGCTCATAAGCTATAAAGCACAATTGTGTTAAAGTTTCAAAGGCCCATTTTGCAAATCACACAAAGAGAAGCCGTTCAACTTCAACACCCTTGCATGAAGCACAATAATGACTTTCTCCTTCCCAATCAAGGCTGTTACTGCCAGCAATATCCACACCCCCTCCATCTGCAGTTCCAAAGAACCATTAAGGAAATAACAGGGCCCGGCGCGGTACGGCAGACACTACTAGGTATAGGCAGGGTGTTCGTTCGTTCATCTGCGATGGGAATAATCTGCAAATAATAAAGAGCTTACACGGCTGAAAGCTGCTTTGATTAATGATCGTCTTTTGTGTGTTACGAATATAATCTTCTTCTTCGTCGTCTTCTTGCCGGCAGAAAACTCCACTTCAATCTGGGAGTACAACCGCCGCTGCCAACTGAACAGCAGCAGCGCGCGCCACGCGCAGATTATCTGTCTTTTGGAAAAGTTTAGGCCCCCTTGAATGTGTGAACGTTCGATTGTTCCTGGGGAGCCATAACGTATGAAAATTTTACTTCCATCGCACCGAGCAAATGACAATCATGACTGATTAAGTAGGAATGGGGAAAGGACATGTGTAGGTACCAAGAAGATAACTTTGGCAGTACCATCAACTTCGATTTTAGGTTCTCTGTGGCGTTGCCAATTAAGAATAGCACTACGGACCACCTGTTCTGGGGTTGGAAGTCCACCAATAGGGAATCCCGGAGGGTTATACACCTCCGCGGTGACCGATCGAGCCTTTTACGCAGATACTGGACTGAATGACGACCGTGCTGATAGGGCGAAGGCCGGTGGTTAAAGCGGGTTACTTTAATACCTGGGCCGTGGAATAAGGAAGCCGTTTACGAACCAGCGGAGTCCTGCTAGAGGCAGTTGCTAAGCTAAATGTCACACGGGTTCCCAACCGGTGGCCCTCGGCCCCCTGGGGGGCCGCAAAACCAGTCCAGGGGCGTCCCTGTCCATGGCGGTGACGAGCTCGTAGCGGTGCTCTCGCGTGCGTGCGATGCGACCATGCTTAGGCACGTCCATCCTAGAAATAGGAGACCACCGGTTTACTGGTAGACCGACGCGGTTGAGGACCTGCGCCGCGCCTACTTACGGGCTAGGCGCCGGATGCAGCGAGCAACGAACTGTGAAAGAGCGAAGCGAACAGCGGGTGGCAAGCAAAAAGGCCTGCTTTGAGGGTCTCTGTCACACAGTGCCAATGCGAATCCTTGGGGTGATGCCTACATGATCGTCATGGCCAAGACAAGAAGTGTATTGGCTCATACAGAGCAATCTCCAGAGATGTTGGAGGGGATCATCAAAGGGTTTCTTCCGCGTCATGATCCTAATTCTTGGCCTCATTTCATAGGACAGCCGCGGACTGTGGCTGGAGATGAGGAGAGGGTCACCGATGTGGCACTTGCGGGGATAGCAAAGTTCCTTAGCGTAGGTAAGGCCTCAGGTCCGGACGGAGTCCCGAACCTGGCTTTAAAAATAGCCATTGCAGAGGCTCCCAAGTTGTTCAGATCCGCTATGCAGAAATGCCTGGACGAGGGAGTTTCCCCAGAGGCTTGGAAGCGGCAGAGCCTGGTTCTATTGCCAAAGGCGGGAAACCCACCCAGAGACCCATCGACGTATTGACCAATATGCTTGATCGACACGGCGGGGAAGGTGCTCTAAAAGATCATCGTCAACAAAATGTTGAGACACACTGAGGGTGCAAATGGTATTTCGAGCAACCAATTCGGCTTTCGGGAGGGGAGGTCGACCGTAGACGCTTTCGTGTCGGTTACAAAGACAGCCGATATAGCTCTGCAGCATAAGAGGAGGAGGATTCGCTACTGTGCAGTAGGATGTAAGGAACACGTTCAATAGCGCCAGTTGGACGGCTGTTGCCGATGCACTCCTGCGTCTGGGGAATCCCGGGTACCTGAACAAGATTTTCAGAATTTACTTTCAAAATCGGGAACTAGTTTACGACACAGAGGTGGGGCGGAAGTGTTTTTACAAAACCTCAGTGCCGCAAAGTTCCATCCTTGGTCCGTTATGGAATGTCATGTACGACGAGGTGTTGAGATCAAAGTTTCCGGTGGGAATGGCAATCGTTGGCTTCGCTGACATTACGCTGGAGGTCTACGGTGAATCAATCGAAGAAGTGGAGTTGACTACTGCGCTGTCCTCTCGAAGGTTGTGTAGGCATGGATGAGATCCAGGAAACTGGAGTTGGCTCACCACAAAGCTGAGGTGATGGATATGAACAACCGAAAGTTAGAGCAGCAATCGGTGATCAGTGTAGGCGATCGCACTATCACTTTGAAGTGTTCCACACTTGGGGGTGATTATCGATGATAAGCTTACCTTGATTACGCCTACAAAAGAGCCCCCACAGCTATAGAAGCACTGTTCCGGATGATGTCCACTAGCTCTACGGTGTATGACAGTATTAACGGACTCTCCAAGGCGAGTTATTGATGCTCGTTGTTGCAGGCTACGCACTAAGACCAAGCCCACTCATGGGCTCCATCAAGCGTTTTAACGTTAAGTAGAGCCCCGAACAAAGAAGCGAACCGCACTGGTCGCTGCTAAGGGGCTGTCCATAAACCACGTGGTCATGGGGGGGGGGGGGTGGGGTTCGGCCGATGAGCATTTTGTATGGACGAATAAAAAAATTTGTATGGACTAATGACCACGCGGGGGGAGGGGGGGGGGGGGTTTGAGAAGTCCCAAAAAAATGACCACGTGGTTTATGGACAGCCCCTAAGTAGGGCTCGAAAGCGAAAAGTTTACGTACGGATCGTAGCAGGGCTTAGAATATAGAGACACGCAAAGTACGGTCTCTATCCGTAGGCTCGTGCGCTCTCTCGCGTTTAGCTCTCTGGGTAGCGTAAAGAGGAGACGAAAGAACATGAGTATGGATTTGTTGCCAGGTATATAGTTTCTAGAGAATGATTTTCTTGTTTTGTATAGGTAGGAATTTATTTTAGTTTGCATCAAATATTTAAAAAATTTATTTTTACTTGCTTTGAAATTTTTAACCAAATAATATCATAGATCGTTACACGAATAACACAACAAATTGTCTGACATACAATTGTGATAGAGTGACAATACAAACGCAGAAAAATAATAGGTTTAAATTGACAAGCTTTGCTTAAGTATGTTATGAATAAAGTTTTCCCTTCTTCGCCAATTCTAGGATCGTGTATAACGAAAATGTATTGATTTTCTCTTAAAAATAGTCACGATTGTTCATAATCGCACCTTTAGTTTTTGATTTGGCCGATCGTTTCGAAACTAATATATGAAGAAATGTATAGTGATTCAGTGAGTTTTCCTATTTTAACACGTACATGTTTGAGCCGGGGTTTCTACGCAGCAAGTAAAGTTTGGTTTCGAACATTTAGAAAAATGTCCAAATAAATAACTCGCGAAGTTCGTTCCGACAAGTTCCAAAATTATCGTCATCCTTCGCAGATTCAGGTGAGAAGATGTGCGTATTTTCTAACCCGAAAAGATATCATTTGACGGTAATAAGTGACCACAAGGTTTTCTTTCTTCACTTTCCGGGCTGAAATCCCCCGCTTTGAAAGAGCTGTGCCTCGCCTTTTGTTTTATCGTGTATATTTCGAAAAGGGCAAAGGAGTTTCGGTTTGATTGCTGTTTTTGAAATTGGTAGTCGTCAGCGGGTGGTTTATTAAATATAAATTTAAAAATATAAAATACATAAACGAGACATTAGGAAGAAAGTGTGCGAAATGGGTAACTTCACCCTTGTAGATACAATAGGGCAAAGCAGAAAAAAATCTGCGAAGCCCCCTTGTGAATAACACCGATCATACAGAATAGGAGGTTCGACATTAGATCTATAAAAACAACCCAACAATTGGGGAGATCTTTCCAATATTACACAATTATTCATAGCTCTATTATCCACATTTTCATATATGTAAATTCAAGAAGTACCTTGCCAAAGAAAATATTCTGTACTCCAAGTATTTCGAAGAATCATCTTTGCGCGTAAATACAACGCAGTAGACCTGGCTGCTTTGATGCATGTGTAATATCTCTGATATGCTGCAAGCATCAATATTGACAAAAAAAGTAACACGATTGCTTTCCAGGGTGATTCCGCGTACTGGCTGCGTAAGTATAAGATTAGATAAGAGTAGTTACGATTTTTCAAAGGTGCTTTGATTGTACCTAACTCAATTCAGATATCATAGAAACACTACAGTTATTTTTTTTTTGTAAAAACAAACTTTAATCATACCGATAAAAATCTAAAAAAATGTAGTCGAGCTGCCAAGTTTCATCAATTAAAATAGGTGGTGTGCAGGACTGGCATATTGTAGGTTCCTCGTTAAAGAAAAAGCAAGGTGTTGGATGTTAAAAAACAACAATTATTGTATGAAGTACCCAAAAGGAGAGTGGGCTCATTATGTACTTTGACAAATACGCAGTCTACTTCAAGCGCATAGAATCTGCTTCCAACAAAATATTCAAATACCAGCATCCAAAAGATCGCAATATATATTAGGATTTCCGATTGATGCTTTGTAACTAAAAGGTTGTGACTGTGTAAAGAATTAGCTGATGTTAAAATACACGTTAATGAAAAAAGGTAGCGCAAACTTATCGCAGACTGTTAGAAGACAGCTTCTACTATGACCAGGATTCAAGAATCTTGACCTACGCGAAGTTGTAAAGGAGACAACTACGTTAGACCAAGCCCACTCATGGGCTCAATCAAGCGTTTTAACGTTAAGTAGAGCCCCGAACAAAGAAGCGAACCGCACCGGTCGCTGCTAAGTAGGGCTCGAAAGCGAAAAGTTTACGTACGGTTCGTAGCAGGGCTTAGAATATAGAGACACGCAAAGTACGGTCTCTATCCGTAGGCTCGTGCGCTCTCTCGCGTTTAGCTCTCTGGGTAGCGTAAAGTGGAGACTAAAGAACATGAGTATGGATTTGTTGTCAGGTATATAGTTTCTAGAGAATGATTTTCTTGTTTTGTATAGGTAGGAATTTATTTTAGTTTGCATCAAATATTTGAAATTTTCAACCAATCAATATCATAGATCGTTACACGAATAACACAACAAATTGTCTGACATACAATTGTGATAGAGTGACAATACAAACGCAGAAAAATAATAGGTTTAAATTGACAAGCTTTGCTTAAGTATGTTATGAATAAAGTTTTCGCTTCTTCGTCAATTTTAGGATCATGCATATCACAAATGTATTGATTTTCTCTTAAAAATAGTTACGATTGCTCATAATCGCACCTTTAGTTTTTGATTCGGCCGATTGTTTCGAAACTAATATTTGAAGAAATGTATAGTGATTCAGTGAGTTTTGCTGTTTTAACACGTACATGTTTGAGACGGGGTTTCTACGCAGCAAGTAAAGCTTAGTTTCGCACATTTAGAAAAATGTCCAAATAAATAACTCGCGAAGTTCGTTCCGACAAGTTCCAAAATTATCGTCATCCGTCGCAGATTCCGGTGAGAAGATGTGAGTATTTTCTAACCCGAAAAGATACCATAAGTGACCACAAGGTTTTCTTTCTTCACTTTCCGGGCTGAGATCCTCCGCTTTGAAAGAGCTGTGCCTCGCGTTTCGTTTTGTCGTGTATATTTCAAAAAGGCAAAAGAGTTTTGGTTTGATTGCTGTTTTTGAAAATGGTGGTCGTCAGTGGGTGGTTTATTAACACCTATGTGCCTGTGCCTCATTTTGCACCCTATTTCAAAACTTTAAAAATCTGATTCTCAGCCGTTTCTCAACGAAAGTTTGTGAAATTTTGACAGTTGATCACAAAATTCTTCTAGTTTATGGAACCGGTATCATGGTTCCGATTTTTTCCGTTGTTTCGGATTTATGGCCGTGGGTACTGGGGTAGCCTCCTTATCAGATAGAGGTGCAACCTATAATTCGCCTTCGAAAACTAGCTTACGGCATTCCAAGCTTCATGATTTTGCAAAACAAGAGTATTGGAGCATATTTTTAGAGATGCTGAATACATTGGCCACTTCTCCGGATGTTCCGGAAGCCTGGTGCCCTCAGGGAAGTGGCCACTTTCTGACCGGTTCTGAAACCTAGCTTGCGACATATCAAACTTCATGATTTTGCAAAACAAGACTATTGGTACATGTTTTGAGAGATTTCGGATAAACTGGTGACATCTCCGGATGTTCCGAAAACCTGGTGCCCTCAGGGAAGTGGCCACTTTCTGACCAGTTCTGAACCTTAGCTTGCGACATACCAAACTTCATGATTTTGCAAAACAAGACTATTGATACATGTTTTGAGAGATTTCGGATACACTGGTCACATCTCCGGATGTTCCGGAAAGCTGGTGTCCCCAGGGAAATGGCCACTTTCTGACCGGTTCTGAAACCAAGCATGCAACATATCAAACTTCATGATTTTGCAAAACAAGACTATTGGTACATGTTTTGAAAGATTTCGGATACACTGGCCACGTCTCCGGATGTTCCGGAAACCTGGTGTCCCCAGGGAAGTGGCCACTTTCTGACCGGTTCTGAAACCAAGCATGCAACATCAGAATCGCGCTACAATATTCGTTGGTCAGTCGGTTTCCACGGTAGGGCGATGGAAGTGCGAGTGAAAAATCCGAGATCAGAATCGCGCTACAATATTCGTTGGTCAGCCGGTTTTCTCGGTAGAGCCATGCAAGCGATAGTGTGGAATGCGGAATCAGATTAGCTTGAGAATTTTCGAATGGCTGACAATTTTCAGGTAAGAGTGATGGAAGTGCGAGTGAAAAATCCGGGATCAGAATCGCGCTACAATATTCGTTGGTCAGTCGGTTTTCTCGGTAGGGCGATGGAAGTGCGAGTGAAAAATCCGGGTTCAGAATCGCGCTACAATAATCGTAGATCAGTCGGTTTCCACGGTAGGGCGATGGAAACGCGAGCACGAAATCCGGGATCAGTGGTCATCGTGATCAAATAAATCATAATCGTGATGAAGACCGCGACGTGTATTTCCATATAACTAGTGGATCATATCACCTAACAGAGGTGGCTCCTAAATCCACACCTTACCCTACCCTACTAACCACCATTCCTTCCCGTGACAACTGTGGGGATGCTGTGGATTCCACGGTTTCTAGTAGCAACGGTTGTCGAACTAACATTCCTTCCCTTTCCTGATGACCGTAAGGACGTGGCCAGCGCCGTTATTGACTTTAAATAGCTGAACTCTCGAATTGTGCACATTGAGAATGGTTAGCTAGTCCCAAGCTTTCACATTCATTGGCTCTCTGTGCAACTTCGATTGTTCTGGTCAATCACGGAGTAGCAACTACGATGTGTACGGTTATCTTTGCTTTGCTTTTTTGCTTTGCTTTTGCTTTGGTTCTGAAACCAAGCATGCAACATATCAAACTTCATGATTTTGCAAAACAAGACTATTGGTACATGTTTTGAGAGATTTCGGATACACTGGCCACATCTCCGGATGTTCCGGAAACCTGGTGTCCCCAGGGAAGTGGCCACTTTCCGACCGGTTCTGAAATCAAGCATGCAATATATCAAACTTCATGATTTTGCGAAACAAGAGTATTGGACCATGTTTCTAGAGATTTCACATACACTGGCCACATCTCTGGATGTTCCGGAATCCTGGTGCCCCCAGGGAAGTGGCCACTTTCTGACCGGTTCTGAAACCTAGCTTGCGACATATCAAACTTCATGATTTTGCAAAACAAGACAATTGGTACATGCTTTGAGAGATTTCGGATACACTGGCCACGTCTCCGGACGTTCCAGAAACCTGGAGTCCCCAAATAAATGGCCACTTTCTGATCTGTTCTGAAACCTAGCTTGCGACATATCAAACTTCATGATTTTGTAAAACAAGACTAATGGATCGCGTTTGTATAAATTTTAGGTACACTAGATGAATTGGTCACTTACCTGAAAATAGTTTATTGCAAGCATCTGTGGCATACATCGAAACAGTTTTCTTTCTATTAAAATGCCTTTCGCAACAGCCTTTAACAGCGCTAAATTTTAAATGATTTGCAGGAAAAACCAAAATTGGTAAGGATGTACAATTCACTAAAATCAGGTGAAGATTCATTAGATCTTATTCCTGGAAGCTATACATGTAAACGGTGGACAGACAGATATTCCCTGGCAATATTTTTCAACATTCTCGATAACTGCGCTCACAATTCCTACATCACATTCCTTTTAGCGCTTTCAAGCTGGGCTTTCGAAGGAGTTTGCCGTAAATCACATTAGGACGAGACAACAGGACAGCATCCTATATAATGAAAAACAAAAGGTGTGCTTATAATATCAATCTAAAGGTCTAAAGGTGTCCATTATGTAAGTCGGCTGTTGTTCATCATATTATCGAAATGTTAAATTGTACGCATGTCCGGATTCCCAAGCAACACACATGTTATAATAGAGTTACGACAGCGCAAGTTTTGGTTGTATAGAAGTTTATTTTACGTAATTCTAACATTGTGTTGAAATAACGTAAAATAAACTTCTATACAACCAAAACTAGCGCTGTCGTAACTTTTATATAACATGTGTGTTACTTGGGTTGTATGAACGAACAGCCAGATATTCGGTAACTGAAATACATATCGAAAAAAATCAGAAGATGTTGGTACTGTTCACGACACCGTGACGTGAAAACAATGATCAGTTGCCTCTATTGTAATCGTCCAGTATGCGAAGGCATTCTAATAAAAGAGAAAACTATCTAAAAACTCCCTGGGGCACCAGCTTTCCGGAACTACCGGAGAAGTGGCCGGTGCATCAGAAATCTCTAGAAACATGGTCTCCCTTGTTTCGAAAAATCATGAAGTTTGATATGTCGCAAGCTAAGTTTCAGAACCAATCAGAAAGTGGCCACTTCCCTGGGGACACCAGGTTTCCGGAACATCCGGAGATGTGGCCAGTGTATCCGAAATCTCTCAAAAGATGTACCAATAGTCTTGATTTGCAAAATCATGAAGTTTGGTATGTCGCAAGCTAGGTTTCAGAACCGGTCAGAAAGTGGTCACTTCCCAGGGGGCACCAGGTTTCCGGAACATCCGGAGATGTGGCCAGTGTATCCGAAATCTCTCAAAACATGTACCAATAGTCTTGTTTTACAAAAGTATGAAGTTTGATATGTCGCAAGCTAGGGTTCAGAACCGGTCAGAAAGTGGTCACTTCCCAGGGGGCACCAGCTTTCCGGAACATCCGGAGATGTGACCAGTGTATCCGAAATCTCTCAAAACATGTACCAATTGTCTTGTTTTGCAAAATCATGAAGTTTAATTTGTCGCAAGCTAGGTTTGAAAACCGGTCAGAAAGTGGCCACTTCCCTGGGAGCACCAGGTATTCGGAACATCCGGAGACGTGGCCAGTGTATCCGAAATCTCTCAAAACATGTACCAATAGTCTTGTTTTGCAAAATCATGAAGTTTGATATGTCACAAGCTAGGTTTCAGAACCGGTCAGAAAGTGGCCACTTCCCTGAGGGCACCAGGTTTCCGGAACATCCGGAGAAGTGGTCAATGTATTCAGCATCTCTAGAAATATGCTCCAATACTCTTGTTTGGCAAAATCATGAAGTTTGGAATGCCGCAAGCTAGTTTTCGAAGGCGAATTATAGGTTGCACCTCTATCTGATAAGGAGGTTACCCCAGTACCCACGGCCATAAATCCGGAACAACGGAAAAAATCGGAACCATGATACCGGTTCCAAAAACTAGAAGAATTTTGTAATCAACTGTCAAAATTTCACAAATTTTCGTTGAGAAACGGCTGAGAATCAGATTTTTAAAGTTTTGAAATAGGGCGCAAAATGAGGCACAGGCACATAGGTGTTAAATATAAATTTAAAAATATAAATTAAATAAACGAGACATTAGGAAGAAAGTGTGCGAAATGGGTAACTTCACCGTCCACGCATCCTTCCTCCCCTGTAAATTCGAGAAGTACCTTGCCGAAATAAAATATTCTGTACTCCAAGTATTTCGAAGAATCATCTTTGCGCGTAAATACAACGCAGTAGACCAGGCCGCTTTGATGCATGTGTCATATCTCTGATATGCTGCAAGCATCAGTATTGACAAGAAAAGCAACACGATTGCTTTCCAGGGTGATTCCGCGTATGTATGAGATTAGATAAGAGTAGTTACGATTTTTCAAAGATGCATTGACTGTACCTAACTCAACTCAGATATCATAGAAACACTACAGTTATTTCTTTTTGTAAAAACTAAATCATACCGATAAAAATCTTAAAAAATGTAGTCGAGCTGCCATATTGTAGGTTCCTCGTTATAGAAAAAGCAAGGCGTTGGATGTTAAAATACAACAATTGTTGTATGAAGTGCCAAAAAGGAGAGTGGGCTCATTATGTACTTTGACAAATACGCAGTCTACTTCAAGCGCATAGAATCTGCTTCCAACAAAATATTCATATACCAGCATCCAAAAGATCGCAATATATATTAAGATTTGCGAGTGATGCTTTGTAACTAAAATGTTGTGACTGAGTATAGAATTAGCTGATGTTAAAATACACGTTAATGAAAATAGGTTGCGCAAACTGATCGCAGACTGTTAGAAGACAGCCTCTACTATGACCAGGATTCAAGAATCTTGACCTACGCGAAGTTGTAAAGGAGACAACTACGTTATAAATGTGTTGGAAATGCTAGGGATGTAATTATTCAATAAACCTAATTATTATAAAAGATGCTCATAATCTCAAATTCAGATAAATTTCTTGCGAGAAAGGCAACATGAATATTGAAGAGATGGATATTATTTAAGATAAAAATTTAACCTACAAGTCATACAGTAAGCAACAAACATAAAATATAAAAAAGGTTGCTTGAATTCCAGGATTAAATACAATCATAAATTATTGAGAAAATGATATCTTTAAACGCACCAAAACTGGTACAAATCTCCAAGGGAATTATTTATTTGAATCCAATTTTTACTCACAGTTTTCAGTCTTATCCAAAACCCCATATTTCATAATATGAGCACAAATTATTATACTGAATAAGATTTGCAATAACCCCATAGAAATACACAAAATATTGCGATGACTTACAAAAAACCGATGGTACGGAGAGAATAGAGACCACCGGTGCGCAAAGGCGATCGATCATTATTTTACTCACATGGAAACGAACGACCGGTGCGAAAATGGGTTGATAACGAAATTAAAAATCGTTAACGACGTGCTGTTGCGTGTGTAGTATGAAGCCCACGGGTGGGCTTGGTCTTATAAATGTGTTGGAAATGCAAGGGATGTAATTATTCAGAAAACCTAATTATTAAAAAAGATGCTCAAAATCTCAAATTCAGATAAATTTCTTGCGAGAAAGGCAACATGGATATCGAAGAGATGGATATTATTTTAGATAAAAATTCAACCTACAAGTCATACAGTAAGCAACAAACATATAATTTAAAAAAAGATTGCTTGAATTCCGGGATTAAATACAATCATACATTATTGAGGAAATGATATCTTTAAACGCACCAAAACTGATACAAATCTCCTAGGGAATTATATATTTGAGTTCAATTTTTACTAACTGTTTTCAGTCTTATCCAACCCCTTCTTTCAAAATATGAGCACAGATTATTATACTGAATAAGATTTGCAATAACACCATAGAAATACACAAAATATTGCGATGATTTACAGAAGTGCAAAAAACCGATGGTACGGATAGAATAGAGACCACCGGTGCGCAAAGGCGACCGATCATTATTTTACTCACATGGAAACGAACGACCGGTGTGAAAATGGGTGGATAACGAAATTAAAAATCGTTAACGACGTGCTGTTGCGTGTGTAGTATGAAGCCCAAGAGTGGGCTTGGTCTAAGCAGCTAACCTTGAGGGTGCATGCGATGTGTACTAGCCCCTCTCTGAAGCAATGCCTTCTGGGTGGTTCCAGAGAGACCAAGGATTTGGCAACCATGGGAACTTTGTTAAGTGGGCCGATGAAAGAGTAGTCGGGTCCTGAGTAGATAGCATTCAGTTAGCTGTAAAAGTTCTCTTTGGCTTGCATTTCTGCAGCATCGGTTGACATGGTAAGGTTTGGTACTTGTGGTAGCGTGAGCGTGAGCACTGAACAGGAAATCAATTCCACTGTGTCGAAGAGCGTGATCACCAAAGTGTTGTAGAGTTTGACCCAATGCCAATCTATGCTCTCCAAAGTTCGGCCAATCGATTTCGCTCAGTCCTAGGATCTCTATGTTCATACAGCATGTCTCATTAAGAGAGACGAACCAGCCAAGGGCTGAAAGTCTCTTTAATAAATACAAATCAATCAATCAATATCTCATTAGCTACATATGCCAGTTAACCCTGATGGGCTAGAGTTAGTACATTCAAGGTTCCAATTCGTGTCCGTTGTTATGCGCTAAGAGTCGTATCCGTTAAATCAGTTCGTAATCTTCGTAGGTTATAGGCCTAAGGTCCCCTATCAATCATGATGCCACTTTGAGTATAGCTTCCGGGGGAGGAGCACTACTTACTCAGCCGCTGGCGCTGGATGCCGGTACAGACGCTGTTTGAGCCGCACCGCCTTGCTAAACGGACGTACCTCCTCAACCTAGCTTACATCAGAAGCACAACAGTGTCCAGACTGTACTACCAGCTAAGCACACTATTCTTACCTGGCGGTCTTTTTATCGATTGACCCGTGGAAGCATAGGGTACACTGAACGAAAATCCCCGCCATAAATTGAATGAAAAGTGCCTCATTTGAGCCCCATGCCTAAAATCAGATGATTTGTAGAAGGCCGTCATTCAATTCCAGATCTGACAGATACAAAACATACCTGTGTGGCAATCATTCAATGTTATTATTATAATCATTCTATTCAGAATCAAAACAAATCTAAGTAGGGATGATTATCATTCAAAATTCATCCAGTCGTGCGGTTGAAATACAAATGAATGTCATTATGAAATATAATGCTGCTCATATAGGTCTCATTTTCTTGAATTTTGTTTCAAATCTTCTTCAAATACCCTAGAAAAAATAATATCACAGCCATTGCAACTAGTTTGAAAGAAATTTACTAAAATGAATGAACTTGTCCCCTGTTTCATTCAATATAGTTAATTTCTCTCATACCACTTGGAAAGGCTATGACATTATTTTTCCTAGAGTATTTGAAAATAATAACAGACAAAAATTAGTCGTAGAAAAACACTTTATTAAAAATATCACACAAAACCTACTCAAAAATAAGTTTATACAGCTCCCACTAGTTCACTGATCACTGGATTCAAGCCGCAATATTTTTTTGCCAATAACTCAGAAGATTTTTCTCGACCGCCACATTTGTTCTTCTATATTTATCTGGTGCGCCAACATTAGAATGAAAAGTCAAACTAAAATAGAATGATTTTCGGAATGGGGCTGTGATGAAATATATTCAGCTTGTTTTCGAATTATGCTCATATGCTCATTTTGCCTTATCAAATTTGTCAGACAACTTGCAGAAAATAATAATACAAAAGAGGAACGAAAATCCGACGAAATTGCGCGGAAAATCATTGATCATGATTTTCATTCAGTTCCAGGAATGATCGATTGAGTCCACGGTTGAATGAGGAATCATTCTTCGAGAGGTAAAGATTTTCCTTCTATTTATTGAATGATTTTTAGTATTAGGCACATAGAGAAACGATTTCAGCTGGTTTTGCAATGATAATCAATCACAACAAACCCCAACTCAAAATGCATTCATAAATTGTGTCGATTCTAACTTTGCAGCAGGATGATTTTCATTCAAGAGGACGCGGTAAATCATTTCGCTGTAAAATCATTCAAAATTCAGATTCTGCGGATCTGTATCGCATTGAATGACAAATCATTCTATACGGCGGGAGTTTTCGTTCAGTGTAGGAACTTGTGAGGACTCGAGCAGTATTGGATGCTCCGAGTTGTCAACTAAGTTGACTCAGCTTATTTTGCAGCCCAGACAACCTAAGAATTGTTATGTTTATCACCGATTAGGGCGTATGAGCCTCTCCCTGAGACATTGTTGATACCTATCATTATTTAAGCTCTCATAAAACGCATTCCCATCAAATACAAATGGCACCTTGCCACTGGCGTCTATTCGCCTGTTTTGCCATCTATTTCAATTACTCAGTCATCGACAACGCATGTCCCACAGGGAATATATTTTGTATCCCTTGTTTAGAAGGACCACTCGCTCGTCCAATTTCACCGAGTCGTTAATTGAAGCGCAAAAGTGAAAAGCCAACCGGAGCCATAGCAGAATCCCAATACAATAACTCCTGATCAAACGATTATCCCACTTTGATCACGCCGTCGTCGGACTCCTTTGGTCCGAATGCCAGCTGAGAAGACGATGGCACATACGAAATAAAGCATCCGCAACTGTAGCAGCTTCTTCCGCCGGACCAATTCAACTTTTTGGTCGGACAGCAAAAGCTATATTACACACGGTCAGCGCAGGGACGGGAAGCTGGGTGCCATTTCAATCAACAGTTAAGCCGACAGTTTCAGTCTTCCACGTATCCCACTCCTCAGCGGAAAATCACCAAAAGAAAGAAATAGGCCATCCGCCCGTTATTGTCACTTTCATCTTCTCGTTTCGGTGGGCCTCGCCCGGCCCACCGCAAACGATCCCAACGTACATATACTCTCAACAAGTCCGAGCACATGGCCAAGCGGTAGGCTGAAAGGTATTAAAAATATATTTCGTCGTCCAGTTCCCCTGGGAGGTGGGCAACCAACCAACGGTCGGAAATGGTCAACCTCCCTCGAATGAAATGCCCCCTCGTCGGTCATTGGTTTCGGTTCGGCCGGGACGACGGGACGCAGGCAAAAGGCTATCACCATTTCGGTCACGCGACGCGGTTGAGGTCCCTTATCAGAGTTTTATTCTTTTGAGATATGGCCAACCTTTTCGGGCTACCTAGCAGCCTTTCTCTCGTGTCGGGTGTTTGCTGGGGTTTGGGCATACCCACCCAATCCGAATGACAACGAAGTTAAATGAGGGTCTTTTTTGCGGTAGGAACACTTTTTGAATGGTTTTTGGCAATAGAAACGAAACACCTGTGATAAATCAACGAGAATAGCATTGCTGTTAAAGTTATGAGTGGTCGGATAAAAGGTTAATATTCACTTAGGGGCTGCTTTGGACCAAAAATGATTAAATGCGATATAGTGTGACATCTGTACTTGTAACAATAATAAATGGGTGGTTGAGAGATTTAGTTGAATCGTATATTTAATACATGTTTAGTATAATCTATCGGCTGACTAGCTAATTCATCAATTATTTAAAATTGTTCATGTTATGTCCGTTGGTTGGAATTGATCAATTTAAAGACAAATAAAACTTATTGTCCACAATCTTATATCGACTTTTCGAACACTTTAACCAAAATACCTTCTTCTTTAAATTCCTTCCTCTGAAGCTTAGTCTTTCACAGATACGCATATTTTGACTATCACTTGCAGCTTTCCTTAGTATCAATGTCAGGAGAACAGATGCTGAAAAGACTGCAAGTAGTAGTAGAAAATGCTGTCGGAAATGAGCAAAAATTATTAACACTCTGGAAATTGAAATGCTTCTGGTCCTGGACATGGTAAATATGGTACGGACGTGTATCCCGTCTACCATTACACTGTTGACAAGGCGTATTCTTGTCTCGTACCAGTATGTACGTTGTTTTTAACGTATTCACGTACATATGTAACCGTTCCAAATGTTCTACAATGTTGTTGACTTATCTGAGCTATCCTAACCGCAGCCACTACCCAAACTAGGCAAGATTAAGCTAATGATTAATCTGGGCTTGTTAGGGGAATAAGTCGAGTCAAGTACAAGACACTGAAGGCGACCTTACAGTTGAGGTCGAAATACGTATCTGTCAAAGGATGCAAATTCTTAGTGGAATTCAAAGGAACAGTACTTAACACGATTTTCTTTTTAAGATTAAGCTCTTAACAATCACAGCTCGAAAAAGAATAGCAGCTAAAAAATCAGATCGGTATCGATTTGAAAACATGGATACATGGAATTCATAATCCCACTCTTTTTTTTTATTCTTCAACCACTTAATTTACAGCTCTTTTGTCCACTACGGCACTGCGTGAGCGATTCCAAATGGTAGTTGCACTTATACTTTGTACAGCGCATTCTATTATAGGGTATCGGGATGCTTCGTTGGCATAGTCCCCTCGTTCGGCCTATCTCAGCGTTAACCAAAAACTCAAACAAACACGCATAACTGGATATCGGAAAAGCTATGCGGCAAACAACTGTAACAATTCGTTTCAATTTTAGCACTTTGGAGCAATAAAATTGAATGAAAATGTCACTTTGTTTAGCTTTTGTAGACGCCATGATTCTTCGGCTTAGTGGGTAGTCTATACACATGATCATAAATGGCATGATTCTGGAACATTTCGAACTGACTTTTCAATAAATGAACATTTGATGCGACGGTCAAAGACGCTATTCTGAACTTGTATAATTGTTTTCAACGAATAATAAATATTTTACAAATTGAATGTGGGCCGAATATTGAGGACATTTTTTTCAATATGTACCCAAATCTTGGCCCATCAGTAAAGTGACGTCAACAACACCGATAAAATGACGTCAACAACATTGCTTGCGTAAGAACCAGAAAGAACGAACAGGAAGAAAGATTTTGTGTACGGTGACTTTTAAAAATATAACACAATAATAGGGTTGCATTGTTTTCGTTAATAAATTAAGAAAGAACTTTAGTTTAAGTAATTTATTTACAGTTTTTTGAAAATTTTGCTCCGAAAATGTAATTTACAAGTAAGATTGGTGAACAAACAGAGATAATACTTCAGCAGAAATATTGAAAAAATGAGATAATAAGTGGTTCTAGTGCATGGAAAGCAATAGGCCAACGTTGTATCCACTAATAGGCCAATTTTTGTACCATAGACCAACGTTGCATACCATCGCATCGAATCTTTTCAACTTAATTAAGTAAATTCTTGAATATTTACGTTAGTTTACTTCCAATTGGTGAAACATGCATTGCCTAGAGTGTGTAATATGGACAACATATTATTTCTAGTGTTATTAATTCATGAGTTATGGTCAAATTTGTCAAGGCGGCTTGCAAAATAGGCCAAGGAATGGTACATATATCCTAATTCTACCATATCGAACTGGTTGTCTTTGCGCTGCTGTCACTTTTCTACCCTGTCCATGATAGAATGATGATCACGAGGATGTTGATGTGGCTCTTGTTCCTTTTCCTGAAACGGAAAGTTCTACACTGCAGGTCCATTGCCTCATGTTAGTGATTTTTCAATCTATGCTCTGGTTGAAGACGGTGTAGTGTCTTCTGTAAATAATAATAATTAGAATCCAAATCAATTTAGACGACATACACTGTTGTTGCACGCAAGATGTGGTTTTGTTTTATCAAGCAATTCTGAAAGCATCGATGTAAATAATAAGAATAACAAAAAAATAAGGCAATGTTTAAAATTACGAGTCAACCAAGGAGTCAACTCATGCATGATTTTTCAAGAAATACTCTTGTTCGTAAATACAGTGAATTTGGCCCCGCCCGAGCAGAAGGGAATAACAGCAGCATAAGAAAATGTGTTATTTTGTCAAAATAACTGAGTACTGAAATAAGTTATTTTCATGTTATTAACATAACAGACTATGTTATAACCTTAGCTGTCATAAGCGGCAAAATAACAAAAATCATAACAAAAATATGTTCCTGGAAGACCAATTTAATAACATGTTTTGTTAGTTCGATAACAACATAATAACAATGAATTTGGGAAATATTTCAATAACAAATGTTGTTATTTGAAAGTTATTGATAACAATCCGAAAGCAAAATTAGTTATGATTAGTTTGATATCACACAGTAAGTGTTCGGACAGCGGCACGCGTGTAAATCAAAGAGGTACCGCTGTCCGATTACTTTTGCACATTTTTCAATGCCTTGTCACGCCCAGGCCTGTGAAAGAAAACATTTTGTAGTTTGTACACGTAAAATTCTGCATATAAGTAGTTCCGTATCAAAAATTCAGCGCAATCCATCAAAGCATCTCAAACATGGCCATTTTGTATGAAAATCGGCGTTCGTCCGATCAATTATGCACCACAGTGTACACTCCCGTGCAAAAGTTTGGGGTCACCCCCTCAAAAAGATGGAGATGTTTTTCAGTCATATCTCAGACATCTTTCATTTAATCCAGTCGTTCTCAGACTCTATCGAAAGATAAAGAGTTAGATTTGATTCGTAGGTACTTTTCACAAATTGTATATGAAATTTTTAGTATAAAAAGTTTACCTAAACTCAAAAATTAGTCATTTTTATCTCACTTCTATTCTCTTTCGCATTTTATATAACGAAATTAGCTGATTTACTATGGATTTAATATATCATTTTCTACCTTAACTTAGTCTGAAACTTAGTTTGTGAACATTTCATAACCATTTCTGTGTCTTGCCATTCATCTATCATAGAAAGAATTGGAGTTGCACCAAAACAAATAACGATTTGAATAAAAATCCGACTCAGACTCCATTTGAAAGGTGACCCCAAACTTTTGCACGATGCAGCATATTAAGGGGTGACACCAAACTTTTGCACGGTGACTTGTAAACCTAACTCGATAATTTAAATAATGCTATGAATTTTTCCGCTAAAATCTAATGAATGGCTCTCAAAGAGGATAGAAATATGATTCTAATGAAACTTTAATTTTAAAATTTTGTCGACCCAATTTTCAATTATACGAAAAACAATTTTTCGTACAGATTTAGGAAAATCATGTAAGTTTAGGTACATACATATACAATTTGTGAAAAGTACCTACGAATCAAATCTAACTCTTTATCTTTCAATAGAGTCTGAGAACGAGTGTAAATTTGTTCCATGACAAAACATATGATTAAAATATTATTTTATGGGTGTTTATCAATAGCTTGATCATAACAAAATAAGATTGTCAATAAAAACATGTTATGGAAAACTTATGCCTTGATAAGTTTTTAATAACAAAACAAGATATAAAAACAGATTATGTGATTTGATAGTTATTAGTTTGATATTCCCCTCTGCTCGGGCGCAGCTTCAATGCCGTGCGAATATATAATAACTAGCTGAATAACCCGGCTTCGCTCGGGTTTATTTATTGAGGATGCGAAGTCCTATATAGCCGAATGGGTGGCGGTATTCCGCAAGACCTACTTTACGTTTCTACGGCTTCGTGTGCCATTGTGTTGGCCGCACAATATACAAATTTATGGAATGAACATTAAAGAAGCCATTAATTGGAAACAGTAGCTGTATTCAAAAGAAAACACTAAGCCGAAGAGAGAGAGGACAAGTTCAATACCATAACTTGAATTTTATTTTCGTTTCAGCCAACAGTGCACATGGCATTTGCTAGATTTATTGGTTTCATAGCTTTCAATATAAATTATGATTCTTCATGTTTTGCTCTGACAACAAACAATTCAAAATAAATTAAAGCTAAATCATATGCTCTCACCATTTTTCAACGGCACTTTGAAAAGGCGTTACAACGTGTAAACGTTTGCTGTCCGACTCGCTTACGCTCGTCGGTCTAAAAAAGGAAAAACACCTCTGTTCTCATTCTACCGAGCAAATGCATAGATATGCTGTTCGCCTTAAAGTGAATCGGCGCATCGGACTTTCGGAACATCGGAGGCTTACTGCCGCAAGGTATCAGGCTCAAACCACCTTTCCATGGCCGTTATCTTGGATTATGGTCTACCATCTTGGATTTATAGTGCGGCATCTTGGAATCCAAAAATGGCGACGAATACGATTTTTGACTTCTACTCATCAAGCCCGATCGATAGATACCCTTATTGCATGGTATCTTTGCTCAAACCACCATTCCATGGCCGCCATCATGGATTATGGTCTGCCATCTTGAATTCCAAAATGGCGTCGAATATTGATTTTTACTTCTACTCATCAAGCCCGATCGATAGATATCCATATTGCATTGTATCATAGCTCAATCTACCATTGCATGGCCGCCATCTTGGATTATGGTCCGCCATCTTGGATTCCAAAATGGCGTCGGATATTGATTTCGTACTTCTACTCATCAAGCTTGATCGAAAGATACCAATATTGCATGATATCATAGCTCAAACCACCATTTCATGACCGCCATCTTGGATTTAAAGTCCGCCATCTTGGATTCCAAAATGGCGTCGGGTATTGATTTTTGACTTCTACTCATCAAGCCCGATCGATAGATACCCATGAGTAATTCTCGCTGAAACCAAGCTGCCATTTACATAAAGTCTGCGATTTCAATTTTTTCTTGCTTATTCGCTAGAATATGATAAAAAAGGATGAAAATCACTTTGGTTGGGTTAAATTGATGGACCCCTCGCTTAGCAAGGGGCTGACAACGTGACAAAAATGACGATTTTTCATCAAATTGCACCTAATTTATCGCATATCTCAAAATTTAATGTTGTAACATACACAAAACTCCACTTTTCTATGAAGAGAAAGTATAGACCTTTCATTTGAAGTTGAAAAATTTTTGGCAGCCATCTTTGATCTTTGAATTTTATCAATAAATTGCGATTTTCGCTGTGTTCGCAACCACCGATTTCAAATCCGAACTCATCATTAGAAACCTGAGAGTCTAAGCTTTCCAAAACATTCAAAAATTTAGGTGTGCATTGACCGCAACAATGATATATCGATGAAAACGTTAGGCGAGCTCCTATTCTCCCATACATTTTGCTGCAGACGCACTGTGCATGCATGCGATTCCACCGATCCCGTTATCGTACGATCAGATGCGTGCGAGAGAATGTATGGGAAAATGGGAGGTCGTTTAAGTTAATGTAGTATATTTGCTGAAAGTATTTATTATTTATTTATTAACGTGGTTTTGTGTATACATGTTCATTTTATATTATGATCCTGGTTTGTAATAAATTCAGACTATTTTTTTTGTTCTAAAGTTGCTCTAGAAACACAACGTGAACTTTTTTGAGATGATTCTTAAGTTTTATTTTTAAAATAATTTTTATTTGTTACACTTTTTTTACAGTGTATATGTTCTCTACATAGTCCAAAGAGTTTACTAAAGTATTGTCAAAGACAGCACATCAATCAAACAAACCGTTACTGAGACATATTTTTAATTTTTTTCCAAGACCAATTGGTTTTTTGATTAAGCCCTTGTCAAAAATAAGTCTATAGTCAAAATGACGAACTGATTATGCAAATTTGGTCATGAAAAATGCTTATGCAAAATTTGAGACAAATCGAAAAAATACCAAAAAAAAATGATCATCAAATTCTTGTTTTAGGAACAATAAGTTAAAAATTCTGAATTGTGTCTTTTGCAAAAAATATGCAAGTACCTGTATTAGTTTTTAAGGAATCAATAAGGAATCAAAATATAATCAAATTTAAAAAGTATCATTTGTGGAAAAAACTGAACATTCATTTACTAAAAATCATATCTTCTAAACTAGATATTTAACGCCAAACTTCCTGATAAAACATATTTTAAACCAAGTTATCTCTTTGGTCCCGAGACCATGAAAACGTTAAATACAAGCTTTCGGCCATTCCAAAGATAACAGATATAGTGCAACTCCGATTGTCGAGAAACTTGTGTCGTTTACTTTTTTGCAGCGGTGCTACACCGGTGCAGCACTTTTGCACCGAAAACGTTCGTTTTTGATTTTCGTGCTACACCTGTGTAACACTTTTTCTGCACCGCTCAAGATAGTGCAGCACTCAAAAATTCGAGAGTGTAGCAGGTGCGCACCGTGCTCACCAATCAGCGTGTCAATATTTTAGTTTTTATTCACGTACACGAACGCAACTGCACCGAAGGTGTTCATATTTTCTGTGAAAAGTGTAACACGAAGCGGTGTAGCACCAAAGTATCTAAATACCAAGGTAAGAAATTCCCGCTAATATTCATGTATTAGTGAGAAAAGGAAAAAAACAAAAATAGATATGAAGTTTGGCTGACTTGTATGGGCGCATCACTATTTAGCAAACTTTCTTAAGAAATTAAGCACTCCCATCTTAGAAGCAATTATTTAATTGCATCTCACTGGATTAAAAGTGACTTCCATGCAATAAAACAGAAAATATCGGCATTTGAAAATCGGTGACAAAATTTTTTAATTGGTTCTAAACATGTTTTTTCAGCATTTAGAAACATCCAAACTAATAAAACTTCACAAACTTTGCTGAAATAATGACATTTTAGAGTAAAAACACCAACTTTTCATAACTAACGAAGATGTGTTGGTGAGTCTCGTTATTGACATTTGCGGGAATCTCTTACCTTGGTATTTAGATACGTTAGTGTAGCACCACCGCAAAAACGAAAATGACATTTGGTGAGTTCGTAGCAATGAGAGTATATTACAGGTGGGGAAGAAGAAGAAAAGGATATGTATTAGTAAGCAAAGAAAAACGTAAACACAAATAGTTACGTCACTATTTGACACGCGCTCTTATGGGAGCTCGCTTTGCTTGTAGTAGTGACATGTTTTGCACCAGACACGGATCTCACGCACAGGATTGAATTGTAATTTCAAGAAAAAATACGTCAATGGGGCCTATATAGTTTTTCTATGGAATGGCTGTATTTGCATATTGTTTTGCACCCAAGTTTGCACCAAAACACTAAGTGCCCCCTTCACCACCCAATCAAAAAAATGGGTCACCCTAATGACGAAATAAAAAAAAAACCGGTCTAGTTTCGATTGCATGAGGCTGTGTGAGTATGAAATGTGCTCCTACCATTCGAGTGGACGTTTGAAAAATACATTAAAACTCAACATAAGTTTAAGCTAAATGGGTGACTGTTCCATTATTATATATTTATTTTAGGAATTATCTTGCTGAACTGGGTTGTTAACTACCTACTATAATTATTTTCTTAATAAACTGTTGTATTAATTCACGCAATGCAATGGTTTTCAACCGCTGCATGAAAGTGTAGAAAAATTCCGAGCAGCCTTTCAAATCCCAACACTTCTCCCAGCCTCTGCTTCCCCCTCCATAATGTCCGTTTCGAAAAATGTTGTCTGAGAAAGCTTTGGATTTGCCGATGGTATTTTGCTTGGCGTTCTCCCCCTTTGGATTTTTCCAACAGTCAGTTGTGGTGTTTCCATGGACTTGAGCCGCGCATGAATCATCTGGCTGGCGCGAAGCGTATAACTTGAAGAACCTCACTACTCATCGTTCGTTGGGTTGGCTGGAGTGCGGTGTGGTGATGTGCGAGCATAAGGTCGTCGTGAGCGTAGGAAAGCCGTTGTTTCCGGCACAAAGTCTGCTGTTGCTGCTTCCACCATCGCTAATATTACTACTGACTGGTGTTGTGTGCTGCTGTGAAAACGGAAGGAAAGGCCTGACGGAAATTTATGCAAAGTTAAGTGTAATGAGAAATACACAGGCTCTCTCGGTAGGAATACGGTGGGCTGAGGTTTGGAGTTGACGGATGTGAATTAATGGGGAGGAGGCGGGGATTCTAGCTTGAAAGCTTTGAGAAAATGTAGAAAAGAACTTGCAGGCAGACAGATGTGAGGAATGGAAAAATATACAATTTATTTCTGCTTAAAGCGGTTGTAACATTTGCAATTTAAGAGCGGGTAAAGCAGTGTTCTTGTCGGGATGGTGCGATGAATTTTGTTTCAAAGAAGCAAATTATTCAAATGGATAAAGGATTAGTCAAATGAAGACGTGATTACGTTGTTTGAATTTAGTGAGAGAATTGCGAAGTTCTTGCATAATTAGGATACATTCGATAGCGTTTCCTGTAAGCTTTATGATGCAATCTGTTAGCAGAGTTAAATTATTCAGATAAAGCACAATAGCTGTAATATGTTTCATACTCAGTAAATTACTGACTTCAGGACTACGCATACGCATTTAGAGAAGAAAAAAAAACAAAATATTGTTTTCCCTAATTATTAAAACCACGACGCTCAGATCCGTTTCATTATAAAGACTGGAGCGTGCCAAAACATGACAAAGGCAGCAATTTCCTAAAAGAATTGTACAAAACAGAACACGAACATTAATAAGAATAAATTCTCTTAATCCGATCAATTTCACTGAACCAAATAGAAAGTTTTCCTCCCATCAATGAAACCGGAATCGAACCCTTTAAAGAGGAAAGTACTCTGGGTACAATGTGACTGACCCAGGAAAACGGGCTGGAAAGTTTTTCTTCCCCCACCACCGTCAGTACCCAATGACACGACAATGCTTGCACGGCACCACAGTGGTGGAGAGGGGAATAAATTTTGCGCTAATTGATTTAAGGCGATAAAAAGAAGTGAAATTAAAACTCGATGAAAAGTTTTCTCCGAAAACCGCACCGCTATGCCATGAATCAACATAAACCTTTTTTCGGGGGGTCTGAAACTGCTTTTCATGCTACGCTTTTATTTTTTGTGATCCATTTTTTTTCTTAGTGTTACTACAATGATTTATTTCGCTTTTTTTTAGTTGTGGCTTTTTAATAGGTACTGAGAATTTATTGGAAATGATGATTCGAATTGTCATACAATTTGATTGATTTGTCTTTATTTAAGAGACTTTTGTCGTACAAATTTTGTCCGGACTTTTTTTTAATAAGGTAAACTAACATCCTGGAAGTAAAGTTTAACATAACTGCGGTTCTCACATGTTCTTACCTCATGCTTCATCGGGTGATTTGATAAACACCGCCAGCTAAATATTATGAGCTCTGCTGGTAGTCCTTCTGACTTCAGCTATATTAAGCACTTGCTGCATGTAGGATCGTCTACATTCGATTTGGTCCATGGCTGCATATCCAGTCTCGCACTCTGCAAAGGGTTTGACGATCATCCTCCACTTGATAGACCCATCTTACTTGATGCACACTACATCGTCTTGTAATGGTAGTGTTGACTCACCGGTCAACTATCAAGAGTAGTGAAAGGAGGGCACGAGATTCCGATTTCTTAATATTTATTAGGCACATTAAAAAATTCCTGAAATTCAACCTCATTAGTCACAATTCAATTGGGGCCACACTCAACTTACGTTTAGTTCTTTCGTGCTCTAATTCCTCCTATCTTCGTCCCTTTATGGTGTATGGTTCCAAACTTCTAGCGGCAAATCTGTTTCTACTGCATGTAGATAAATTAGGGTCTTAATTCAACTATGATTATCTGATCAAACTTACGATAATATGTTTCTATAAACGATCTCCAACGCAGTTCAGTTACGGTTAGCGAATATGCCGAAGTCTAGTACAGCTTATCTTTAAAGAAATTCATTTATTGTTAAAGATGATAACTTGAAGTGTTAGCTGTTAGATTACCTCGTTTCACTAATTACTTGCAAAACAATTATAACTATAACGAGTAACTGCAAAAATTCTATAATAACAATTCGAGAACCACACCGCAATTTTGCCTAATCATTCTCCTGACCATCTCATTTTTGACGTCCCAGCATTTGACAAGTTGCTCTGTCATATTGAGTGTTCTACCTACATCTATCGAGTTCTGTCGGGATCATGGTACCTCAATGAAGATCGTCCTGTTAAGGCGCGTCGACCGAGGGGTCGCAACACTCCCCCCCAGGTACGCCAGGGTCCTGGTTTACCAATTCTTCGCGGCGAACATCCAGTACGGCGATCTTCGTTGCGGGTCGCTCGTATATTCCAGTCACAGTTTGTACCGTGGCTGATCTCACTTGTCCGTCCTTTGCACGATTGACAGAAATCACCCTACCTTTAGGCCAGCAATTTCTGGGAAGATCTGGGTCGACGACTAGTACGATGTCGTTCACTTCTATAGGTTTGACGTTAGAGTACCATTTCGTGCGTTTAGTCAGCTCTGGCATATAATCACGAAGCCAACGTTTCCAAAATAAATCCGCTTCTCTTTGTGACGCACGCCAAGATCGTCGCAAAACTAAGGCCCTATCGTCCAAACGTGTAGCGGGTTTAAGTCCACTAGATGAACCCAGAATGAAATGATTCGGTGTTAACACCGGAGCTTCAGGATCGTCTACCGGAACATGAGTTAATGGACGGGAGTTTACAAGGTTTTCAATTTCAGCTAGGGTATTCCGCAGGACTTCATCCGTCGGATGTCGTGTTGGAAGCATTGCTTGTAGGTTGACCTTGACCGTCTGGACGAGGCGCTCCCACGCACCGCCCATGTGCGGGGAAGCGGGTGGAAGGAATGTCCATTCAGTGTTGTGGCTGACAATTTCTTGAATCACCTTCTGTTGATCCATCTCTCTCAGTGATTCGCTCAATTCTTTGCTGGTCGCAATAAAATTAGTTCCTCGATCACTGTATATTTGTATTGGAACCCCCCGCCTTGCCATAAACGTCCGCAATGCCATAATGCAAGAATCTGCACTTAACGAATGAGCAACTTCTAAATGCACCGCCCTAATGGTCAAACAGGTTATTAGGACTCCCCAACGTTTCTCGTTCCTACGCCCCACCGCCACAGTCATTGGTCCAAAATAATCGGCCCCGACAAACGAAAAAGGTCTAGTGTAAACAGCCAATCTGGCACTTGGAAGATCTGCCATAGGAGGAGGCTTGGGTACTGCTCGTTGGTTCTTACACGTTTGACATTCAGCTTTTACTTTTCCCAGCAATCTTCGTAATTTTGGCATTCGAAATACTTGCCGCAGCTCGTTCAAAACAGTCTCCTGATTGCGGTGATGATATCGCTGGTGGTAGTCCTGTACGATGAGCTTCGATAAGTAATGGTCCTTGGGAAGTATCACGGGATTCATGGCATCGGTGCTAGCATATTCACATGCGCTGATGCGGCCATGCATTCGCATTACTTGCATTCCGTCCAAAAATGGATTCATGGTGAAAACTGGACTTGATTTTGGTATCTCTTTGTGTGTTTCTGGGTTGGATAGAACACCAACTTCTTCTGCGAAAGACGTACTTTGAGCTTGGCGGTAAAGTACAGCTGCAGCATGCACGAGTTCGTCTTTTGAAAATGGTCCTGTAAGGCGCTCGTCACCTGCTGTTTTTCGTCGGATATTGGTGATGAATCTGATTGCTGTCGCTGCTGTGCGGAATAAGCGATTCCAACACGAAAATTTTTCTACTTGGAACAGCGGCTGTGGGACTGCCTTATGATAAAGAAGATTTGCACGGAGCTCTTCCTTGGTTGTGTTGCAGCTGAAAGGTTCACACGGCCATGTATCTGTTGATTGCCATAAGAATTCAGGCCCCCTGAACCACCGGCTACGGCAACTAATATCTAGGGGTCGTTTCAGCTTGGTTGCTTCATCAGCTACATTGTCTTTAGTACTAACCCACTTCCAGTCGTCGATAGCCGTCGTATCCAATATTTCGCTCACTCGCCAGGCCACGTATGGCGTATATTGGCGGTGGTCTGAGCGCAACCAACAAAGGACGTCTCGCGCATCGGTCCAAAAAAATCTCTCGCTGATATCGAAAGACAGTGCCTCAGAAATTGTGTTGGCGAGCCTGGTGCCAAGAACTGCACTCTGTAGCTCCAGTCTTGGGATAGAGATGAATTTCAAGGGTGCTACTCGTGATTTAGCACCGGCGATCGCGCACTCCACCGTACTACCTTGTTGAAATCGAAGGTATACAACCGCCGCGTATCCTAACTCGCTAGCATCTACAAATGTATGTAGCTGAATCTTCGTATCGGAACTGATTGTTGTCAAGGCACGGTAACAACGGGGAATGCTGATATCTTGTAGTTTTGGAATAATGCGCCACCATTGCTTCCATTTGGTATGCAGACTGTCTGGTATTTGATCATCCCAATCTATGCCGGAACGCCAAATCTCCTGGAAAAGTATTTTGAGGAACACAAGTACGCTGGAGAGTAGGCCCAAAGGATCAAAAACGGACATAAGCGTCCGCAGAACCTGCCGTTTGGTTGGCTTTTGTTCTCCACTCAAAAGTTCATAATCGTAGTTTGGCGAAAGTTTGTAGGTGAAACTGTCTGTGCCCGTGCACCACCACATGCCGAGGACTTTTTCCACAGTAGATTCCGATCCAACGTGAAGACTTTTGAGGTCTGTCTTTTCCTGATGAAGAGCTTGAAGAACAGAGACGGAATTTGAAGTCCAATTCCGAATTTCGAAGCCAGCTTGAGCATGAACGTATCGGACCTCTTGTGCTACCTGAATGGCTTCTTCTTCGCTTTCTACGCTGAGCAGCATGTCGTCCACATAATGTTGTTTGGTGATCGCTTCGGCTGCCCTCGGGAATTGTTCAACGTATTTGCTTGCATTCAATTTTTTTATAAACTGTGCACAGCTTGGAGAACAGCTTGCGCCGAACGTCATAACCTGCGACACGTATGTAGACGGCATATCATCTTCAGGATCATCTTTCCACAAAAACAGTTGACAATTCTGATCTTCTTTTGCGACTCTAACCTGGAGAAACATTTCCCTAATGTCCCCGCTGATTCCGATCCTATTTTCCCGAAACCTGTACAGAACATTGTTGAGGGGGACTAGCTGATCGGGACCCTTGATCAGCATTGAATTCAGCGATACGCTCCCGGTCTTTGCCGCGCAATCCCAGACAATACGCAACTTTCCTGGTTTATTTGCGTTAAACACTGGAAATATTGGAATATACCAGAAACGATGTGTCTGCTCCGGAAGTTCTGCTTCTGATAGTTTTCGTACGTAACCCTTGGCTTTGTAATCTTCGATTCTTTCTCTCAGTGCTGTCGCTAGTGTGGGATCTTTGTTCATTCTAGATTCCAAGCAATGAAATCGACGCAAAGCTACAGGTTTACTGTTTGGTAGCCGAAAATCGTCGTATTTCCATAGCAAACGGGTTTCATAATGTCCGTCGTCTGTCTGAACTACTTTGTTCAAAATTTCTAGAGCTCTCTGGTCTTCTCGGGATAGCAGTGGTTTATCAGGTTTCGTGACACCAAGTCCTTCTAGCGAAAGATAGTCTTTCAGCGCATGCTCCAAGAAAATATCTTCCTTTTCGCGGCAAGGGCAGACCTGAATACCGTGATAAGCAAGAAGCAGATCATCCTCGTCAGACCCTCCATGGAGAACCCATCCCAACCGAGTTTTTGTTGCAATGGGTTCATTTATCTTCCCCTCTCGTCCTTTCAAAGGATAACTGAGATTGGCATTCTTAATTCCTATCAGTAAACGAGGTTGCGCGTTCTGATAAGATTCGATTGGAATTCCACGTAAATGTTCATACTGATTAGCTAGTTCTCGGGCGTCAACAGATTGATGGGAGAGATCTAAAGCGGAAACCGTATGAACCCCTTGGAGCCAATACTTCCTCTGATTTGTCCAAGTTCCGGAGATTTGCACGTTCAGTTTGGTTGACTCGTTTTCTAGACGACCCATGTTTCCTGTCCGCTTGAGACAAAGTGGTTCACGCTTTCCTTCGATCTCCAAATCGTTTGCAAGCGTCGCATCCATCAAGGTGTAAGAGGATCCGTCGTCCAGGAAGGCAAACGTTCTTATGCTTTTCTGAGGACCATACAGAATAACAGGGATGACTCTGAACAAGGTCTTGTTGCTGATCTGATGATGGATGTTGCATTCACTAGCTGAGGGTTTTTGGTTATCAGGCTTGTGAAGATAGGGCCCATATAGCCGAGGCGGTAAACGCACGGGTATTCAGCATGACCATGCTGAGGGTGACGGGTTCGATTCCCGGTCGATCCAGGATCTTTTCGTAAAGGAAATTTCCTTGACTTCCTTGGGCATAGAGTATCTTCGTGCCTGCCACACGATATACGCATGCAAAATGGTCATTGGCAGAGGAAGCTCTCAGTTAATAACTGTGGAAGTGCTCATAGAACACTAAGCTGAGAAGCAGGCTTTGTCCCGATGAGGACGTTACGCCAAGAAGAGAGAGAGAGCTTGTGAAGATCGCCAGACGCGTTAGATTTGGCCTCGGATGTAACAGTAGCGGTTGCATCTCGTTGGTTGTTGTGGAGTAACTGATGATGTTTATATTCGCATCCGTTCTTGCCACAGACTTTCTGTGATTTGCAGGTTCCCTTGTGATTCTTAAGACATTTTCGGCACAGTCCAAACTCCTTTACAACCGCCCATTTTGCGTTATATCCCAATTCGTCAAACCGCTGGCATTTGTTGACACTAGGGCAATTGCTTTTGCATACGATGCATGTTTCGTGGTTTTTAAATTGTTGACTCACCGGTCAACTATCAAGAGTAGTGAAAGGAGGGCACGAGATTCCGATTTCTTAATATTTATTAGGCACATTAAAAAATTCCTGAAATTCAACCTCATTAGTCACAATTCAATTGGGGCCACACTCAACTTACGTTTAGTTCTTTCGTGCTCTAATTCCTCCTATCTTCGTCCCTTTATGGTGTATGGTTCCAAACTTCTAGCGGCAAATCTGTGTCTACTGCATGTAGATAAATTAGGGTCTTAATTCAACTATGATTATCTGATCAAACTTACGATAATATGTTTCTATAAACGATCTCCAACGCAGTTCAGTTACGGTTAGCGAATATGCCGAAGTCTAGTACAGCTTATCTTTAAATAAATTCACGTATCTTTAAATAAATAAACGATCTCCAACGCAGTTCAGTTACGGTTAGCGAATATGCCGAAGTCTAGTACAGCTTATCTTTAAATAAATTCATTTATTGTTAAAGATGATAACTTGAAGTGTTAGCTGTTAGATTACCTCGTTTCACTAATTACTTGCAAAATAATTATAACTATAACGAGTAACTGCAAAAATTCTATAATAACAATTCGAGAACCACACCGCAATTTTGCCTAATCATTCTCCTGACCATCTCATTTTTGACGTCCCAGCATTTGACAAGTTGCTCTGTCATATTGAGTGTTCTACCTACATCTATCGAGTTCTGTCGGGATCATGGTACCTCAATGAAGATCGTCCTGATAAGGCGCGTCGACCGAGGGGTCGCAACAGGTAGGTAGACTACATGATGACAAGGGCAATTCATCATGAACTTTGTTTCGACACAATAATGACCAATTCGATTCGCCTGACTTCATCATTTAGTCTGATGCACGTTTCCACCATCATCTCAAATTTGCGAGGTACAATCACTTTTTGTTCAGTCGCTTCATATTGTTCTTATTCGTTCTGGCTTTTAGTTCTCACAAGAACTTGGCCTGCGTCTCTTCAACTTAGTGTTCTCTGAGGAATTCTTCTTTGATTATCATTGCATGAATTTGAAAACTTTTGTGACAGTCAAAATGATTCACTATATACTCAGGAAGTCGGTAAAATATCCCAGATTGGCTTTGCAGTAATATCTACTAGGCTTACTGGTGGCCCGAGTATCCCAGGGAGCACATTACGGAAAAATGATGCCTGAGTCTATATAAGGTCATTTTGCAATTCAACATGACTAGTTTAAGCAAATGGGGATTTTTTTTTAAATGAAATAAGTGTATTTAAATTGACTCAGTGTAAATTCTCAGTGATCTACCTACCGTGATACCTTGTTGGCTACAAGGTAACTTTACTCCAACGCCGAGCGTATATTACAGCACCTTCTTCGTCGGTCTTGGGCGATGTTTCTGCAGCTTCCCCGAATGTTTAGGGAACGCAGATCTTCTTCAACCGCGTGTAGCCAGCGCGTTCGCGGCCGCCGACGAAGTCGCCGACCTCTACCTTGTTCCCTGTTGAATATTGAGCCCACTGAAGTCTGCCGTATTTTATACGTCTCACAATTATCGCATCTTTGTACACTTGATACTTGACTTGTTTCCCACCGATAGTTGTCCTCAGCACTTTGCGCCCGAAAACTCAGAAAGCTTTCCGATCTACCTCCTTTAATGTCCACGCCTCATGACCGTTAAGGGCAACCGGACGAATCAACGTCTTATCGCAGCTGCATTACGCCTTTTCACTTTACAGGAAACGTCATTGTCACATGCCACAAGTGTTTCAAGATAAACAAATTCTTCAACAACTGCAAACACAACCCCATCTATCACTACCTCAGCACGAACACCACTACGCCTGCCTCTGTCTCTATCCGCTATCAAGTACTTCGTCTTGGTAGAGTTAATCATCAAGTCTATCGTCGCAGTCTCTCTCTCTTCAGAAGAGCATTAGCTTCCTTCAATGCACTACGATCGATGCCGATGAGATCAATGTCGTCCGCAAAGCCGAGGAGTATGTGCGACCGTGTGATGAAAGTGTCATTCCTCTGCATGCCAGACCTCATAATCGCTCATTCAAGTGCAATATTGAATAGCAAATTTGAAAGAGCTTAACCCTGCTTCAATCCATCCAAGGTCACAAACGAGGTAGATACTTCGTCTGCGATCCGAATACTTGATTTTGATTCATCCAGCGTCGCACGTATCAGCCTAATTAGTTTCGCTAGAAAACCATGTTCTGCCATTATCTGCCAAAGCTCATTTATTTTCTTTGGTCCGTCGTTGTAGATCGGCCCTCATGAAAACCAGCCTGGTATTTGCCGACGAAAGGCTCAGTCTGTTGAATAAGACACGCGACAGTATCTTAAATGCCAAATTTAAAATTGTCATCCCTCTGTAAATAATTAGAACAATCTAGTATGTACCCTTTGTTGTAGATTGGGCATATGAGGCCATCCAACCAGCTGGTAGGTAATTCTTTATCCTCCCAAACCTTTACAATAACCTGCTGGATTGATTGATGTCGCTGCTCGCTTCCATGTTTAAGAAGTTCAACCGGGCTCCTTCCAAGTGGACTTGCTGTTTTTCAGCTCCTTAAGGTGAAACATCAAGAAATCGCATTGCAATTTTGCAGACACACTTTAGAGGCACAAATCTGACGATCGAAGCATCGAACCAAGCCGCAATTGTTTATCCTGGCTTTGCTCACTTGCAAAAAGAGGCAGCTTTTGCAAATCGAGAGCATTTGTTCACGAATTTTCAAGATTGGTGCTCTTGAAAACGTGAGTAGGGGACCAAGTTGGCCATTGTGGCAGCCATGTTTGTATTCTCTGAAGTTTCTCCTTAAGGGCCTTCTTAACCTCATCCAGTGTTGGTGGTATTATGGTAATCCAGTTTCTAGCTGCTCTTCCACTGCTACCATTCAACAAATATTCGAAATGATCCTTCCACCTGGCTGCCACCATTGTTTTGTGGCGGGCACTGGCGTCGCTGAGCGGTACCTATCACCTCTTGGGCTGTTGTTTCCACTGCTTCATGGATAACTGTTGACATCTCCAGATCCGTTGGTCTCTCGTATCCTCTCGTCCAGCTTCTGATGGAACTGTGCAGCATCCCCTTCGGTTAACAAGCATTGGCTAGTTTCTTAAGCTCGTGACATTGTATAATCGCAACCGCATTTTTTCGGGTTCATGTTAATGATCCGAGACCATGTTCGGGCCTATGTACGTCCTAACATCTATGAAGTCCGAAAAATGTCACCCGTCGTCCAGCACGTGGTCTATCTGGGAGCAAGTATCAAAACCAGTGTATGATCTACTGTAGACATGAAGCATGCTAACAAGAATCGGCCACCATGATTCAGACCAGCGCAGTGAACGGGTGTACAGGGGACGGCCAAAATGTTTGGGATAGGCAACTTTTTTTCTCCCACAAAAAATTCAACATGCTGTAACTTTTCATAGAGTGCATCAAAAAATCTCAAATTTTGACTGTTTGTCAACCTATTATATGTGCATCATTGGTACAAATTTGGGCTCGATTGATTAATGTATCGCAAAGTTTGAACCGTTCGGGTAAAACACTATTTTTTAGACAACTCATTTTTGAACTGTCTGATCTCCTAAACCAGTGAACCGAATTGAATGAATTTTTTAACGTTTATCAACAATATATTGATACTTAATACGACGTTATAAAATGTAATATTTTCTCACGGTGAATCAAGTAATACCGGATTGAAATTTTTACCCATATAGAGGAAAATAAGTAAAATTTACAATACCACACAAAAATTACTAGATGTGTTCTTTCTTCAATCTAAATAGGCTCTAATATATCTGATTAGAGATACCTTGAGAACAGAAGTGGAAAATCTTTGGATATCAAGACTAAAATTTATTGACAGTGATGTAAAAAAATAACGTTTTTTCAAGAAAAATCCAAAAAGTTTCAATCCATGATAACTTTTTTCAACGTTCAAAAAGTATCTATGTTTTAATTGTTTGTGAAGCCTTTGTATATTGTTAGTGTACGTTCAAAATTTCATTCAATTCGGTTCACTGGTTTCCAAGATATGACAGCTCAAAAATGAGTTGTCTAAAAAATAGTGTTTTACCCGAACGGTCCTAACTTTGCGAAAGATTAATCAATCGAGCCCAAATTTGTACCAATGATGCCCATATAATAGGTTGACAAACAGTCAAAATTTGATATTTTTTGATGCACTCTATGAAAAGTTATAGCATGTTGAAATTTTTTGTGAGAGAAAAAAATTTGCCTATCCCAAACATTTTGGCCATCCCCTGTAAGTTGGCAGAGCTCTCGCATCATATCACCGAACCAACTCTACATCAGCATGGTTTCGTACCTTATCGGGAAAGGAGCACAAGAATAGCCCACACCTTATTTATGAACAACCTGATGCTGTTTGCGGAATAAGTGCAGAGGCTGTTGTAGCTTGTCACGGTGTTCAGCAACGGCGACCTGATTGAGTTTGGAATTGATAAATGTTGATCAGTCCATCTTCACCGAGGTCAAATAATGGATGCCATCTGTTTCCGTGTCATCGAACAGAAAAAAACATTCGGAATGTGGTTGAGGGCGAAGTGTTCAAGTACCTCGGCTTCTTGCAACTTAAAGGTATTCGCCAAACAGTGATCCAGATTGAGATACAGTTCTTGCATTGTGTGAACTGTGTGCTGAGGAGCTTTCAAACAGCAGGCAACTTCCTAGGTGAAGGCTATCAACACGTTTGCTGCGCCTCTGCTGACCTACAGATTTGGGGCGGTATAGTGACCAAGAGTCGCTAGAACGAGCAATACGAGTGGCGTTCACCAGGCACTGAATGCGTCAACCAAAGCCGTCCAAAAAAAGGATCACGCGCAGTAGGAGAAAGAAGCGTCACCGATATCCAGGCATTATATGTCTCCCAGTTCCAGCAGCTGCGGGCATGAAAAGTTGACCACAGTTACAGCGCCCTGCATCTGGAGCAAGATTACCAGCTCAACTGCGACAATGCTGATGTGGGGTACCTCTTCTCGCAAACAGATGGTTTCATGATAGCCGGATGATTGCGACAAAGAATAACCGTCGGTGGTTCCATTTCCCGGAAAGACATTTTCCGGAATAACCCATTTCCCGGAAAACCATTTTCCGGAATGCTCCATTTTCCGGAAAGGCAATTCTAGGAAAACCAGAAACCTCAGAAGATATTTTAGAATCTTTGAACATATTATTACAACTAATTTTATCAGTAGATGAGGGGCTGTTCATAAACCACGTGGACTTTTTGGGGGAGGGGGGGTCTAGACAAAGTCTATGCTCCATACAAATTTTCAAATTTTTGTATGAGCAAAAGTCTACGAGGGGGAGGGGGTTGGGTCTGAGATGATCAAAATTTGGTCTACTTGGTTTATGAACGTACCCTAATCAATTTGCAGAAAATCGAGCCTTAAAACAAAAAAAAAAATAAGATTGTAGAACTTAATAAATGAATGGAACTCAAATTTTTGGTTCAGTTCACTTAACAAAGTAGAGCCAGCATCGTTGAGCCGAATGGACATATTTTGACTGGCTTTTCAATAACAAATTGATTTTCCTTTTTGTCAAAGGCTGTTCTAGGTGCTTTTATATAATTAAACACTGCTAACTGCAAAAGAGATTTTCCTTTCTTCAATTTACAGGCTGTTCTTTCTAACGATGTAATGTTACAGAATTGGTTCGCACTCAATTTATTTATTCCATCTGTTGTTTATCCTTCTTAAAAAATAGGTTGTTCTTTCGACCTGAAAGAACAACACATTTTTAAGAGAAGGAAAAATAGCAGATGGTGTTAATAGTTTGGCCGCCAATCAAATACGCAATGTTGTAACTAGAAAGAACAGCCTTTTAAATAAAAAAAACCCGGATTAATCCACCTAGTGGTGATAGTGCCTTTCTCGTCGAATATGTACTCATGATCTTTCCGTCGACGTAAGCATCCTGAATCCTGTGAATACTTTATTTTTAAAAGCAAGGATTTTATCCAAGCCACCGTCGAGTTGGGAAACTTACTGATGGCACATATTTCCGGTGTTATGTTCAATTTATAGGCAGAGCTGAAACATATCAGACCTCTTAGTTGACTACGTGACCACCTTTACTATTACTGGAGACACATCAATACCAAGACGATAATAACATGCTTAAAAATATAATTTATTTCACAACCAAACATCACTTTACAGTCCTTGATAAACTTTTTACTGCACACTTCAGGCTATATTTTATTATCATTGGTTACTAGATTCAAAAAAAAAAATGACCAAAAAATGGAAGCAAGTAAAAATTTTCGTACTGAATCCAATTCAAATTAGAACCATATCACAGAGCACGAGGAGCAATCAGTCGGATCAAAATTTTGCGCAGCAATTTTAGACGCACAAGGGGCTTGAATAACTTTGCTCGAGGTTGATGCGATTAAATTTCGATTTTCTCATGCATCCCCCATTCTACTGTATATTTACACCTCAGGAATATGAGAATGTGTAAATTGAAGAGCCTGCATCAGTTTTGTCAAGATTTTGTTCTCTTACACATATTTATCGCTTGCATCGATTATTTTAACTGTTTTTACCACTTCCTGTGAGATCGAAAACGCCGTGGTTTGATATGTCGCATGCATGCTCCTATATGCAGTTGACCACTTCCAGCAAGACACCCGGAAACGGTTCCGGAATACTACTGGTTGTCTCAAATATGGTCTGAAACCATTTTCTTGCTAACCGTTCATCAGTTATCTAAAGAGACGCGATTTGATGTGTTGCATGCATGGATTTGGTTCACTTTTACATTTAACCACTACCGGCGGGACATCCGGAACTGGTTCTAGAGCACTACCGGTAGTCTCTGCTGTATTCTTAGGCTATTTTCCTGCTTACTGTTCACCAGGTTATTGAAAAAGCCGGTATTTTATGTGTCGCATGCATGGATTCGTTCAAGGGTTTGGTCACTTTTATTTTTGACCACTTCCGGCGGGGCATCCGGAGCCGGTTCCGGAACACTTCTGCTGTTCTGTTTCTGCTGCGATTAAAGGCTATTTCCTGCTTACCGTTCTTCAGGCTGCTATTTAATGTGTCGTATGCATGGGTTTGTTTCCTATCTACATTTGACCACTTCCGGTGGGACACATGGAACCGGTTCCGGAATACTACTGGTTTTCCTAAATACAGTCTGATTCCATTTTATTGCTAACCGTTCACCAGGTTATCGAAAAAGCTGCTATTGGATGTGTCGCATACATGGGTTTGGGTCACTTTTATATTTGACCACTTCCGGCGGGACATCCGGAGCCGGTTCCGGAACACTACCGGTAGTCTCTGCTGTGATCTAAAGCTATTTTCCTGCTTACCGTTCTTCATGTTATCGTAAAAGCTGCTATTTAATGTGTCGCATGCATGGGTTTGGTTCCCATTCACATTTGACCACTTCCGGCAGGACACACGGAACCGGTTCTGGAATACTACTGGTTTTCCTAAATATAGTCTAATTCTATTTTATTGCTAACCGTTCATCAGGTTATCTATAGAGACGCGATTTGATATGTCGCATGTATGGGTTTGGTTCAATTTTATATTTGGCCACCTCCGGCGGGGCACCCGGAACCGGTTCCGGAACACTACCGGTAGTCTCTGCTGGGTCAAAGGCTATCTTCCTGCTCACTGTTCATCAGGTTATCAAAAAAGCCGCTATTTGATGTGTCGCATGCATGGATTTGGCTCACTTTTATATTTGGCCACCTCCGGCGGGACATCCGGAACCGATTCCGGAATACAACTGGTTCAGATATGGACTGAGAGCATTTTCCTGCTTACCGTTCGTCAGGTTGTCGGAAAAGCCGTGGTCTGATATGTCGCATGCATGGTTTTGTAGCATTTTCATATCTGACCCCTCCCTGGGGTACTGATCCGAAACACCTAAATGGCCATAACTCCGGAACGGCTGGACCGATCCGAACCATTTTCAATAGGAAACAATGGGACCAGATTCCGCGTCGAATGAACCGTCGGTCATTAAAATCTGTTGAGGTTTACTACCAAAAAGTGATGTGAGTTTATTTTGTACACACACATACTCACACACACACATACACACACACACACACACACACACACACACACACACACACACACACACACACACACACACACACACACACACACACACACACACACACACACACACATACATACACACACACAGACATCACCTCAAATCGTCGAGCTGAGTTGATTGGTATATGTGACTCGACCCTCCGGGCCTTCTATCAAAAAGTCATTTTTGGAGTGAACATATAGCCTTTCCAGTACACTTAGTGTACGAGAAAGGCAAAAAGGGCAAATCTCCTATATAGAAAGCAACACGTGCCAATAATACACATGATAACCAACATGTGTTTTAGTGGCACTTGCTGCTTTCTATATAGAAGATTTGCCCTTCTTTATTTAATAGGCTGTTCTTTCTAAATACAACGTTGCGTATTTGTTTGGCGGCCAAACTATGTATTAACTATATTTGATATTTTTCCTACTCTTGGAAATGTGTTGTTCTTTCAAGTTAGACTGTTACAGAGTTGTTTAATTGCCAAACTGTCAATTGCACCTTTTCAGATTTTCCCATCTTCTAGTAAAAGGGCTGTTCTTTCGAGGCCTGTTTTTCGATCGCTTTTGTTTCAATCTAGCCTAATGACCATTTGGCGTAGATGTCATTTGAAAGGCCATTACAGACAGGTACATCTCAAATGTAGTTGTGCAAATCGCCCATAAACCAAATGAGTCATTACGCAAAAAGTTGAAGTTGGCCTCTTGCCATTTACAGTTTTAAGGTTTAGTATCAAGAAGCCAAAGAACATATGAGAGAAACAATAAGAGGGTATAAAGTGAGAGCTACAGATAAATTTAATACAGTATACTCTTCTTTGAATTAGTCATTCAAGTTTTTACTTCCTCATTTTTGAAAATTTTCATTTCAACGTTTTATTTTTGTTTTTTTTTTGTTCGCGTCTGATGTGTACATTTCAGAGGTGTTGTCGAAGGACGAGCCGACTTTTTCATTGCTTGAGCTAATATTGACTAATCTACAACCACATAACATAAGTGGAACTCCATGGTCAGAGCGAAGGAAAAAGTTGTATCCTTTTCCAGCGCGCGAAACTGTTATATCTTTCATAAAAGGCGTCGAACTGTCACTTATTTTGGTAAACAACAAACATCTGATCCAACCAGTATTCCAGTTTTGGCAAAGAATACAGGATCGAAGATTGGCATCTGAGATATGCGCAAAACTAGCTGCTGGAAATCCAGTTATTCATGTTGTCATAAATTCATTGAAATCTTCGAAATAACACATCCACGTTCCACATATCAATTTCTCTTTATATTTAAAGCCATAAAACGTACTTTCGACTTGAGTTTACAAAGTTTTATTACAATTTATGCCCTATTTTGGATCTCCACGTGCTGCCAGTCTAGATCTATGAGGTCTTTGTTTTACTTCACAGCAATGAAAAATGGTATACATGCTGAAAAAGAGTATGGCAATAATGTTATAATGCATTTGACATTTCGATGCCCTGTATACCAGCATACGGACTCGGAAAGGCATCAACTTTTTGAGCCAGAGTTCCACTTATGTTATGTGCTACAACCCACCTATAGAACTCGCCAATAGTATGGAAACTTTAAACCAAGAGTATACAGGTTATAAACTATGCGAAAAATGCATCCGCTACCATTTTATTAGATATTATTCCTTTTTTTTGTATTTAGGCTATTCTTTTGAATGTTATCTTTTGGAATTATAGCGGCCAGAATTGTCATTGAAAATTTTCCTTCATTAACCTTCCGTAACTCGCGCGATTTCACCGTCAGCACCACGCTAATGCTGAGTACAAAAAGCGAGATTTTTTCAACGTGTTGTACAAAATACAACAACGCGATCGCTCGAAGGTTAAACAATGGATGTTCATTCAAACTGTAGTATTAAAACTGTTGGCATCATAACTGCTAATATTTTTTTAATGTTTTCTCGAAGATTTGGAAATAACGCTGAAAGCCCTGCTTAAATTCTTCATTTAATACCAACCAAAATTAGTCAATTATTGTGCATTTCATAAAAAGGTTGAAATTTAATGAGTCTGGGAATAGCGATAACAGTTTTCCGGGAAATGTTCCATTCCGGAAAATGGGTTTCCGGGAAATGGGACATTCCGGAAAATGGGTTTCCGGGAAATGGGTCATTGCGGGAAATGTTTTCCGGGAAATGTCTTTCCGGAAAATGATTTTCCGGGAAATGTCATAGAATCACCGTCGGTACTTCTTCTTCTTTATGACTCTACGTTCCCGCTGGAACCTGGTCTGCCTTTCTTCAACTTGTAATCTTAGAGCACTTCCACAGTTATTAATTGAAAGGCTTTCTTTGCCTGTAGTTGCATGCCAACCGGTCAAACATTGTGGTTTACGGCAAAAGGATGGATTGGGTAACTGTCAGTGACATCGCTGTACCATTAAATCATAATTTCTAATCAACGTTTTCTGGCAAGATAACTAAGTATCACAAACAAACGGAGGAGTTGAAGCAGATGTGTTCCCTGGAGGACGTCCGTATAGTTTCGGTTTTCGTCTCAGCAACTGCAGTTGTCCCTAAATATTTCCTGAGGGAGTTGGAATTCTAGAAGGACCTGAACAGCATCCTGCAAGCGATGATTCTTGAAACATGCAGTATAGTTGGACGGTTTTTGAATCATCATAACTGCAAGTAACTCCAAATACTGGCTCATTAGAATATAAACTAAACCGGCATATGACATCCACAGATTCCAGTCCTATTTGGCATGCAGATTGCCCGGGATAGGTGGAAGTTGCCTTGGATTTCTAATGTAGATTAAACCGTTGGATATCTGAACAGGATGAACTACCAACTAAGAACACAACTCTTAGCTTAAGATCTTTGTCTCCGGGTTACTGTTTTTTTTTAAATAAAATAAAATCATTAACGATTCCTACACGTGTTAAAAATTTCTGCCACAAAACAAAAAAGCCAACTCTTATTCCCTGAAGAAGGTTAAATAAAGATAACCCAAACGCCGGATGTAGGAGTAAAACAGCCTTTTGCTACCAACTCAAACTGCCAGAGCCGAGAAATTTCTATCACGTGTAAAATAATATAAAAAAAAAGTATTATAGTGCATTCTGAGCTTAATTTGATGTTTCCTAAAATATGAACTTCATTGATCTGATATTATTAATATATTCCCATTTATCCAGAACCTCGGCATAACTAATAATAACACTCGTTTTTCTACTGAACGAAAACACATTCCACAAACAGATATAACATTCTTCAAAAGAACTTGGGCTTTGCATTCAACGATGAATTTAAATTAAGTTTGATTTCCGCAATCCGTCCGCTAGAGGCGCTACTATTCGACCGCTTTCACGTTTGCCAGTTTACACGGTGTTGAATGGTGCCAACGAAAATTAAAGGCGATTTGTGTGGTAGTGTGCTTGTTAGACAAACGTCAAATCGCAATTCATCATGGCTGACAATGTCTCGTGTGGTCTCGCGCGCCACCAATAGGTGGCAGCATGTTCATAAAAACACCACGAGCAAAATTTTAACGAATTTCCACTCAAGTTACGTCTGCTTGTCTGTACATATTCGTTAGTCTCGAGATAAGCCAACCTAAGGCTGAAGATAACATTTAGAGAGCGTACAAATGGCAGATTCACAACAACTACAATCTGCTAAACTCCATAATAAAGAAATTCAAGATTTTCCTAGGAAATTGTCGTTTTACATGGACATAAACAGTAATTAAAACTAAGTATACGACAATAACCATGAAACGCAACGATTTCCACGAATAATACCGGGGCGGAGGATATCTCAATCTTGTCCGTGTAATTATCGTTTCTGCTAACTGTCACGACAATTTCATACCGATTACCTGCCAGCCAACCAGCATTTTCATCACAACAAATAAAAACACTTCCTTCCGAGTAGGAGCCGTTCAAGCCTTCCGAAAAGAATCTAAAAATCTTCCTCGAGGCCAGGAGCAATCAAGATACAAGAACAAAGAACAACCAACAGCGGCAGCTGAATTGCAAGATGAGCATCGGTTCTGATTCCGGCTAGAGGCAGATACGTACGTCGTGTAAGTTAGTCATAATTTGTCTCTGGTGGAAAATTTCTTCATTTATTTCGGTACTGTTCCATGTAGGTAGTGCCAACACCATGATCGCCGCCATCACAGCTCACCAACTTGGCAATGAAGGGTGAAACTTATTGCCGCAACTCTTTGCTCCGAGAACAGCAAGACGCAAATACACAGAAAAGCAACTCGACGGTGCCCCCTCCCTCGACATTGTACGTTGGGTTCCATCAGTCGTGGAAGATGGCACAATTATCAAATGGTTGGAAAAGTGCTAACAATTTGCTTCTGAGACAATGGCGCACCATGATGCGATTGCGGAAAATTAACCAACAATCATTTGGGGGCGGTACACAGCGAGACCCAACTGTCGCTGTGGTAGTTCCCCTTTTTCTTTAGCTGTAATAAGGATGACTTTTCTGATGATTGTTTCAAATGGTGTATCGTGATATAATTTTTAGAAGGTGAAGAAGAAAAATATTCAGACACAATAACTGTCACATCATAATATCATTCTGTTCATGGTTCAGACGTTCAGACGACACAAATCGCACAATAGACATTTGACCTCACGCTTCAAATAAGTAAGTAACATTTCCCTGCACTCTACTAAACAAAATAATATTGAATTTAAGACTCGATAGAAAGTTATTTTCCTGAAAATCACTTCATTTTAATTCGCAACGTCCTATATGAAATATCAATTCAATGAACACATTTCATCGCACTTTGTCGCATGCAAATAGCCATCAATTAACGGGCCTCGCAGGCAAACAACGATCGAAGCTCAATTGAAAATACGGCCAACACTGTGTTGCAATCATTGGACAATCGTGCAAGCTGCGTTGGTGACAGTGAAACCTCGTTTATTCGATGTAAATCGATAACTATTTCGCACTTCTGGTGTGAAAGAAACTGACTGTATTTTGACTGAATCGATTGAGATTCACTATAGGATCGCCACAAGGCGAACAGCGCAGCCACACGCAGCTCTGTGAATGTCAGCTTCCTATCCAGCCGGAACCGTCCGGCGAAACGCAACGTAACCGCAAGCAATCCCCAGGCCATGTGCTTCGATGTTGTGCGTGCAGCCCATTTCGAGGTGCAGAACCATTGCGAACAATTTGTAATAAATACATTAAATCATCGTAATTTATTTATTAAACATAAATTATAATTTTCATCCCCATTTCCGTTGGGAGGCGGATGGGATAAGAAGCGAATGTAGGTAGGTAGCAACAACGTGTCACGAGTGGCTTCCGGTTTTGTGTTCATTCTCCATGCTGAGATTCTCGGGCAGACGCTCGTGAAGTAACAGAAATTATTAACAGTAAGTGCAAATCGAGAGAGCAATACAAACCAATGGATGATAAATAAAATGCATTCATAGGTGCATGAAAATGGAAAATCAGGAAGACCGAAATAGGGAAATGCCAATACAGAAATGAGCAGCATTAAGGTGAATTGACAACCCGGAGCGTCCAACACAGAGTTGCGTGGTTAACTGGAAGTGCATCCGGGGCACTGTTGTCCTTCTGACTTCAGCTAGATTGAGAAGATACGTCCCACACTCTGTTCACCAAGGAAGTGCGGCTCTAACCGCGTATATCGTAAATGCTGCATCACGTCCAACTAAATCCAAGGTGCTAGCACCATCACCATGGTCGTACCAGTTAGTTGGGACGCTAAACAGAACTGGCAGATGGCGTATGCCTAATAAGCCATCCGTAACATCCTCATTACGAATAACATAGGAGAAAATATGACTCAATACAATCGGCCATCAAACAGAAAACCAAATCGACCACGTTCAAATCGACGCACACAACCTGAGATTGGCAGATTCTAATACAATTGGGTATGAAACATATACAAATATTGTATTTGGGCCTTGCAAATACAAAAATTGGTAGGTGGCAGTATACCAAAAATTGTATTGGCTTCCTAGAATCTGGAAAAGGAAAATTTCGCATGTGTGCGTGTGCTCTGTCGCACTGGTTTCTCATTATTTGTTCTATTTTTAGACTGATCAAGGCAGCAGCGGCGGCATCAAATACCAATACATGTTTAAAAAGAAATACGAGCGGCGGCGGGAATCGAACCGAGACACTATCATGGTGATACACGGTATCCTGCGCTCTAACCAGCACGGCTATAACTGCACATGAATAATCAACACAATGGGTCCAAAGCTGTATTTGCGAAGACAAAACTGTTTAAGCTTCAGCTTTAACTTTTTAGACACATATTGTGTTTTAGAAAGTTTATTTTCAATTGTTGACCCTATTCCCTATTATTGTTATGTTAGGGTGGTTCGTCTGGTTAAACTGATTCGAAACTCTGCTTTCTAATAATTTTATTTGCGATGCCATGATGGATGGTGATGGATCGTTTAATTAGAAATTCCACCAATAAACGGCAAATTTTAAATTTCATATATCTCAGGACTCTCACCACTTAGATAGTTGGTGTCTTCGAAAACGTTGTTAAGGAAATCAAGGGCTTACAGTTAATGGTCCACTAGGCGACGCAAGTTACACATTTGCAAAATCATTCAAATGATTGATATTTTTTCGTGAAGTAATCAACAAGCTGTAAGTTTGTTTTCTTTGAACGTGTCTAAGTCAAAGGTTTTTCAAAGAGCTATGAATTAGTCATAATTGTGCAATGTCGCATTTTATTCGGTTCACTTGATTCAGAGATATAGCAATTAAACGAAGAACACTCAAATATGAACTACTTTATTAGAGTTGCTCCAATTTTATGTAAAGTTATCCAATCGAGCCCAAATTTGTACCGTTTATAGCTTACTAGTTGTGCAACTGGCAGGAAAAATTTGAGAATATTTGGTGCATTATTGAAAAAGTTACAGCTTGCTGAATATATTTGAAATAATAAATAAAAGTTGCATGCTTCAATTAATTCGTAACTAGCGCCGCCTACTGACAGAACCTTGAACCAATCAGCTAATTAACTGAGCGGCCGTAACCAACCTAACAACATCGCCGAAGACATCAACCTTCTAAGTGATCTGAGTCCTGAGATATATGGAATATAATATTTGTTTGCTCACTAGCGCTGCCTTGTGGTTGAATTTTGAATCAAACGGCTCATCATTTGTTAGTTAATGACCAAACAAATAATATTGCCGAAGACACCAACTCTCTAAGTAATCAGGATAATGAGATATTTGGTATAAACATTTCATCAGTGTTACGTCTGTTTGTCTTTGGTATGACAGATATCACAGACAGCAAGACGTAGCACTGGCGAAACTTCCATACCTTACATCTTAGCACCATGATTACTTAAATATTCGGTATACTTGGCAAAGTTGTTAGGCCAGCCAAGGTTTTACTGGTGATGGGCCGTTTGATTCAAAATTCCACCACTAGGTAGCGCTGACGATAAATTAATTATTATATTCCATATATCTTAGAACTCTGATTACTTAGAAAGTTGGTTTCTTCGGCAACGTTGTTTGGTTTATTAAGGCGTTTCAGTTGATTAGCTGATTGGTTCAACATTCTGCCGGTAGACGGCGCTAGTTGCAAATTAGTAGAAGCATGTATCTTTTACTTATTATCTCGAATATATTCAGCAACCTGTAACTTTCTATAATGTGTAGGGAATATTCTCAAATTTTATCTGCTAGTTGCACAACTAATTAGCTATGAATGGAACAAATTTGAGCTCGATTGAATAGTTTTACATGAAGTTGGAGCGACTGTAGTAAAATGTGTCATATTTGAGTGTTCTTCGTTAAACTGCTATATCTCTGGATTAAGTGAACCGAATGAAATGAAATTTTGCACATTTATGACTAATATATGGCTCTTTGAAAAACCTTTGACTTGACTTAAATATGTTCAAAGAAAACGAAATTACAGCTTTTTGATTGCTTTACGAAAAAAAACATTTATTTCCATAATTTTGCAAATGTGTAACTTGCGCTTCCTTGTGGCAAAATTTCGAAACAAGTGGACCATTAACTGTAAGCCCTTGACCTACCAAACAACATTGTCAAAGACACCAACTTTGTAAGTGACCAGAATTCTGAGGTATATGAAATTTAAAATTTGCTTGACCTCTAGCACTGCCTAGTGGTATATACAAAAGCATGCTAAGTTTTAAAAATTGCCTAAAACATTTTTAGCAAGTTGTATCCTTTCATAAAGTCCACCAAAACTATTCAAATTTTGATTACTTGTTCCTCAACGAGTTTTATTTAATTGGTGCAAATTTGGACTTGATTGATTATTCAACTTTACACGAAATTAGAGTCCTTCTATCTATATCTAGTTTTTGACTTCCGTTTATCAAATTACTGTACCTTAGGACTAAGCGAACCGAATTAAATTAAATTTTGAAAGTTTGTGACTAATGTATTGGTCTTCATGTATCGTTGGACTCGACTAAAATATGACCAAAGGCAAAAAAGTTGCAATTTATTGAAAACTTTTCGAAAAGTTCTAATGATTCGAAGGTTTTATCTAAAGGCTGAAAGTCTCTTTAATAAAGACAAATCAATCAAATCAATCGAATGTTTTATTTTTGTAAATTTGCTATAACTTTGTAAAACATTCTGATATTGTATAGAGAACAATTAATCAGCAGATTTTTGGATAAGCCACACTTGATTGACCGTAATCATTTCACAATAATGAAAAAAAAAAGAAATGACAGAACTTGGCAGAAACATTTTTGTCTTCGTAAATACGACTCTAGACCCATTGTGCACTGAAAAGCCCGCATCCAGCAGGTTGCTGTTTGCAAGTGGAAAATTCCATGTAGACAATAGGACGCGAAGCTCAGCAGCGAAGCGAAAGTTATTTTTAGACGCAACCCGGTTCAACTTCTCGGGTTTCAATGGAGGTGTTTGTGTGTAGTGGTATGGAAGCTATGGAACCGTGTAGCGCATCTTAATACAACGAATGGATTATGATTTATCACATTTTCTGTACGTTTTTAATACATAAATTGGTAGAAAAGGCATATCTCAATTTTTGGTAGCTTTTCTTGTTTTGCGTGCGGTAAATTCTTCTCGGATATAACCAATGTCTGCACATACCGCAGTGCGAATACCTATATGTACGCGCCCGCCAGCAGGAAGAACGAGATCGCGAAGCGATGGCAGAGCTATACCGTGCTAAGGACAAACGAGAGTTCTACCTACGAGAAGCTGAACCGCTCGCGCAGAGGCTTTGTGCCACAAGCCGACATGTGCCGAGATAATCACGGGAATATTCTCACGAGCGAGCGTGAGGTGGCCAAGAGGTGGCGGCAGCATTACGATGAGTACCTCAATGGCGACGTTGCAAGTACCGAAGGTGGCGTGGTAACAGATCTAGGAGTATGTGCAGGAGTTCCGGCCCCTGACCTCCAAGAGATTGAGGAGGAGGTTGACCTTTTAAAAACAACAAAGCCACTCGAGTAGATCAACTACCAAGCGAGCTTCTAAAATACGGTGGAAAATCACTGGTGAGAGTACTACACTGGATTATTACCAAGTTTTGGGAGGAGGAAGTATTACCGGAGGAATTGATGGAAGGTATCGTGTGTCCCATCAACAAAAAGAGCGACAAGTTGGGTTGCGGGAACTACCGCGTGATCGCACTACTGAGCGCTGCCTACAAGATACTCTCTTAAATTTTATGCCACCGATTGTAACAGAGTTCGTGAGACAATGTCAGGCTGGATTCATGGGTGAACGCGCTACAACGGACCAGATGTTCGCCATCTGCCAGGTGTTCCAGAAATGCCGCAAATATAACGTGCCCACACATCACTTGTAATCGATTTCCAATCGGCGTATGATACAATCGATCGGCCCATATAGCCGAGGCGGTAAACGCACGGGTATTCAGCATGACCATGCTGAGGGTGACGGGTTCGATTCCCGGTCGGTCCAGGATCTTTTCGTAAAGGAAATTTCCTTGACTTCCTTGGGCATAGAGTATCTTCGTGCCTGCCACACGATATACACATGCAAAATGGTCATTGGCAGAGGAAGCTCTCAGTTAATAACTGTGAAAGTGCTCATTGAACACTAAGCTGAGAAGCAGGCTTTGTCCCAGTGAGGACGTTACGCCAAGAAGAGGAGAGGAGAGAGAGGACAATCGATCGAGAACAGTTATGGCAGATTATGCACGAATGCGGATTCCCGGATAAACTGATACGATTGATCAAGGAGACGATGGATCGAGTGATGTGCGTAGTTCTAGCATCAGGGACACTCTCGAGTCCATTCGAATCTCGCGCAGAAGGCTACAGCAAGGTGATGGTCTTTCGTGCTTGCTGTTCAACATTGCGTTAGAAGGTGTAATAAGGAGAGCGGGGATAAACACGAGTGGGACGATTTTTACGAAGTCCGTCCAGTTGCTTGGTTTCGCTGTCAGCGATATTGTTATTGATATTATAGCTCGTAAATTTGAGACGATGGCGGAAACGTACTTTGCACTGGTCGTTATTTTGCTATAACTAAGTCAATTTTTAACCGATTGTCATGAAATTTCGTACACTGATAGTACTAATCGTGCCTACACGCAAAACAAGAAAGGCTACCAAAAATTGAGATATGCCTTTTCTACCAATTAATGTATTAAAAACGTACAGAAAATGTGTTAAATCATAATCTATTCGTTGTATTAAGATGCGCTACACAGTTCCACAGGTTCCATACCACTACACACAAAGGCCGCTATTCAAACCCGAGAAGTTGAACCAGGTTGTTTCTAAAAATAACTTTCGCTTCGCTGCTGAGCTTTGCGTCCTATTGTCTACTAGGAATTTTCCACTAGTAAACGACACACTGCCGTATGCGGGCTTTTCAGTGCACAACGGGTTTAGAGTCGTATTTACGAAGACAAAAATGTTTCTGCCAAGTTCTGTCTTTTTTTTTGTATTATTGTGAAATGAGTACGGTCACTCGTGTGTAGCTTATCCTGCTGATGAATTATTCTCTATACAATTTCAAAATGTTCTACAAAGTTGTTGCAAATTTGCAAAAAAAAAAAACATTCAAATGATTAAAACTTTTTGAAAAGTATTCAATAAGTTGCAACTTCTTTTCCCTTTGGATATACTTTAGTCGAGTCCAACTGTACATGAAGACCAATACATGAATCATAAACTTTCAAAATTAAATTTAATTCGGTTCGCTTAATCCTAAGGTACAGTAATTTGATAAACGGAAGTCAAATAATAGGTATTCTACTAGAAGGGCTCTAATTTCGTGTAGAGTTAATCAATCAAGGCCAAATTTGTACCAATTATATCTAACTCGTTGAGGAACAAGTAATTAAAATTTGAATAGTTTTGGTGTACTTTATAAAGGTAACAACTTGCTAAAAATGTTTTAGACAATTTATCAAACTTGGCATGCTTTTGTATATACCTGCGCTAGAGATCAAGCAAATTTTAAATTTCATATAGGTATTTCAGAACTCTGGTCACTTACATAGTTGGTTTCTTCGACAATGTTGTTTGGTAGGTCAAGGGCTTACAGTTAATAGTCCACTTGTTTCGAAATTTCGTCACTAGGAAGCGCTAGTTACACATTACCAAAACTATGCAAATGAACGATTTTTTTTCGTAAAGTACACCCAAACCTTATTTTACGTCCACTATTGGCTTAGCGAAAAAAAAATTCTACTGCCAAAATAATGATCAAACTACACATTTTTATATTTTTGTATACTTCTCCTAATCACGAAGATTCTTTAAAAAATATAAAACTGTTGAGTTTGCTCATTGTCTTAGCGGTAGCATTTTTTGTCGCTTAGCCAAGCATGGGCGTAAAAAAAGGACGAGGTGTAATCAAAAAGCTGTAATTTTGTTTTCTTATTATTATTATTATTAGCTTTAATAAGGAGATTTATTTTGTTTTCTTTGAACGTATTTAAGTCAAGTTAATGGTTTTTCAATGAGCTATATATTAGTCATAAATATGCAAAATTTCATTTCATTCGGTTCACTTAATCATGATTTATATCAGTTTAACGAAGAACGCTCAAATATGGAACATTTTACTAGAGTCGCTCTAACTTCATGTAAAACTATCCAATCGAGCTCAAATTTGTATCATTCGTAGCTAATTAGTTGCAACTAGCAGATAAAATTTGAGAATTTTCCCTACACTTTATAAAAACTTACAGCTTGCTGAATATATTCGAGATAATAAGTAAAAGCTGCATGCTTCTACTAATTTGCAACTAGCGCCGTCTACTGGCAGAATCTTGAACCAATCAGCTAATCAACTGAAAGGCCTTAATAAGCCAAACATCATTACCGAAGAAACCAATTTTCTAAGTGATCAGAGTTCTGAGATATATGGAATATAAAAATTGATTTATCGTCAGCGCTACCTAGTGGTGGAATTTCCAATTGAACGATCCATCACCATCCATCATGGAATCGTAAATAAAATTATTAGAGAACAGATTTTTGAATCAGTTTAACCAGATGTTTGACATAACAATAATGGGGAAAAGGATCATTAAAAAGAAACTTTCTAAAACGCAATATGTGCCTAAAAACTTAAACAGTTTTGTCTTCGTAAATACGACTCTGGGCCCATTGTGCAGTATGGTGGCTGTTTCACTTCCATCACCAAGCCCGTTTTGTGTTGTTAATGATGGCTTTCAGCCTCTCGTCTATCCATGTGCAGTTGTAGCCGTGCTGGTTAGAGCGCAGGGTACTGTATAACATCATGATAGAATCTCGGTTCAATTCCCGCCGCCGTCCGTATTTCTTTTTAAACATGTTTTGGTAATTGATGCCGCCGCTGCTGCCATGACCAGGCTGAAAATAGAACAAATAAAGAGAAACCAATGCGACAGAGCACACGCACACATGCGAAATTTTCCTTTTCCAGATTCTAGGAAGCCAATACAATTTTTGGTATACTGCCACCTATCAATTTTTGTATTTGCAAAGCCTTAATACAATATTTGTATATGTTTCAAACCGCATTGAATTAGAATCTGCCAATCTCCGGTTGTGTGTACATCTTGTACAATTTCATGAGAATCGGTTGAAAGTTGACTGAGTTATAGCAAAAACCAGACCCGTGCAAAAAAAAAGAATCGGGTGAACATCCGACTAAAGAGTGAAGCCAGGCAAATCGGATTAGTCATTAATGTGTCGAAGACATTGCACATGATGGCAAAGGGCTCCAGGGAGGAACCACCGCGCCCGCCACCCCGAATTTATATCGACGGTGATGAAATCGTGGCGGTTGTGTACTTGGTCTCACTGGTGACCGACGACAACGACAACAGCAGAGAAATTCAGAGGAGCATTGTGGCAAATATAAAGCTCGCCGTAACCCGAAGTTAACCATCTATAAAACGCTGATTAGACCGGTCGTCCTCTATGGGCACGAAACATGGACCCTACGTGCAGAAGACCAACGCGCCCTTGGAGTTTTCGAACGGAAGGTGTTGCGTACCATCTACGGCGGAGTGCAGATGGAAAACGGGACTTGGAGAAGGCGAATGAACCACGAGCTGCATCAGCTGCTAAGAGAACCAACCATCGCCCATAGCGTGAAAATTGAGTAAGTGTCGAAGACAATGTACATGATGCCACAGCGCTCTAGAGAAAATTTAACCACGCTCTACAGACAACGATGAAATCAAGGCTGTTGAGGAATTCATATACTTGGACTCAGTGGTGACCGCCGACAACGACACCGGATTCAGAGACGCATTGCATTGTGACATTGTGACAGGAAATTGAGCTTGCTTTGGACTCCGCAGAACTCTACTATTGAACAAAGTTCACCGTCACACGAAGTTAACCACCAGCAATCCGCTGGCTGATAAGACCGGTAGATCTTTATGAGCACTTTGCGTTTGTTGGAGGCGGATTCCACGGCGGATATGAACGAGAACGAGGTCCTTACGCTGGAGGAATTGTGCAAGATGGATGCAGTTGCCGGGCCCATCGGTTCTGGCTGGACGTCAAGGTGGACGAAAAGAAGGTGGCGCTTCGAAGTTGATGCAGCAGCTTCTGTTTCGATCATCAACGTAGTAAAAGCGTTAGTACAGAGGTACGCAAATCTCTACGACAACTCCATCGGAAATATTAGAGGTTTGTTAGCAAAGCTACACAGATAAAAATAATGACATTTACACGTCATGTAAACTTAATTTTAGTAATGTAAACTTAATGTTATGATGGTTTACATGATATATCATGTAAATTTATGTTATATGTCATGTAAAAACTTAGAGCCATGGTGAATTACATGACATATAATGGAAGTTTACATGATATTTCGTGAATTTTACATGATATGTCATGTAAACTTCTGTGATATCCCACGCTCCAATTATGTGCATCATATGTCACAGATAGCGTTCCAGTTTCTCTTTTCAATTCGTGGTGCTCTTGAGCAGGAGTTAGAAAAACTGCGAGGGCCACACCCGTAGTGCCGGTGACAAAGGCCAACAATCGGGTGAGACTGTGTGGTGACTATAAAATCACAGTCAACCGAAATTTGGTCGTCGACGAACATCCACAGCCCACTATGGAGGAACTAGTTACCAACGTTGCCGGAGGAAATAAATTTTCAAAGATTGACCTAACTCAAGCCTATCACATCCCTCAAGGTCAAGCTGTAGGACCTTGAGGGATATGATCATGAGATATTGATTCTGAGTACTACTTATAAGGGTTTGCACTGGCCAACGCGATTGATGTACAAGGTCGCGTCAGTACCAGCGATATGGGAGATTTTGAGCGGAATACCGGGCGATACTATATCTCTCGATTACTTGAGCGCTCTACTTGGGAACAAGAAACTAAGCTTAACCATGAAAATGTTTCACACTTCTCAGGTCTTTTTGACAGACCAATCACATGCACGAAAAAGACGGATAATGTATTCTACTTTATCGATCTTGTTGCCGTCCTTTTCATGCACATGTTACATCTGTCAAAATGACCTGAGAGTTGCCAGTCATTTTGAGGTTAGGTTCTTTGATGTATTTTATAGAGAATTTAATCAGTGCATGCGACGCAGCTCATGAGACACATCTTGAGAAAAATGAGGCGCACAACTGTCAATGTGGCTCGCGAACATGAGACTACAGCACGTGTACACAGCAAAAAAATTCTTGTGATATCACATCACTTTCGCTGCACATCAGTCGCGTCGTAAAAGTGATGTACAAATTACATCCCTTCCACGCAGCAAATAAGCCGCCGCAGCTTGAAAGTGAGTCTAGCAATCGCTAGAACCGAAATGATAGATGGTTCATGTATAAGTAAAATATTGGCACGGATTCGTACACTGATCCGCTGATTGTGAGGCATATCCCTTGCCTCTCGGCTATTTCACCGAGTTAGAAGAAAGATGATAAATATCATACTGCTTCTAAATATCCGCTGCAATGGGTTTGTTGACACTTTGCGGTGCCCACCAGGGTGTACATGGTGAGTGTGATAATTGTTGGAAAACGATGTGTTCGAGTGAGATTACGTTCGAAAATGGATACATCGCCAGAAATTACGCGCCTGGAAATTACAAAATTATTTGCTGTGTACATCAACTGTGCAAAATACAGAAGGGCGAATTATTTTTGTAAGTAAAACAATGAATTCAACTCCTTCCACGAAATTACAATCAATATCAAACATCTGTTATTGTTCTATACTGGAAACAGCATTTTCCTAATCATGCCTGCCCGGGTCACCTCCGTCATCAATCGTCGTCGATGTTATCAACGGGTTTCTTCTGTACCCAAAAACCAAAACCATCCCAAGCCATTAGGCTCGGGCAGCATCTCACAAACAAGATATCACAACAGCAGCGGGAGGAGGCGGTTCCATCCATCCTTCATGTTCATCACACAGGATGGAAAGAACCATTTGGCCTCTAGCTCACCGAAAATTCCCAGCAAAAAAAATGCAACTTTTGTTTCGAAGTTTCAATCCTGCGCATGACGACGACGCTATCGACGACGTTCCTCAGAAAGCAGACGTCGGGATACCTACTTATCGATGATGACAAAAAGATTTTCCGTTTTTCCCCGCTACGGCCGGTGTCAGAGCGTCAGCAGCTGATGAGCGTCGCTGCTGATGTTTGGTGTTGGTTAGGTACCGTCAACGGACGACAGCCGCTAGTTATCCGTCTACGTCGACGACGAAAAGGATGGATACGAGGACGACGATGACGACGACGGTGATGATCTGCATCTTTCCGGACTGGGGAGTGTGGGAGAAGGCCGCCATCCCTTGGCCCAAACGGAGTAATCTGCTCATCACGGATGCTAATGCTTTTTGATGGGAATTTGTCCTGATTGCTTGGAATGTTTCATCTCACTCTACGTGTGGTTGGCTTTTCGGAGGTTAGTGCTAGGGATGTACAAAGAATGAGTCGGTGGAAATACAAGTATGTAAGAGCAAATTTTTGGATATTTCAAACTTCAAATTTTTCTTCTTCTTCTTCTTGGCGTAACGTCCTCACTGGGACAAAGCCTGCTTCTCAGCTTAGTGTTATATGAGCACTTCCACAGTTCTTAACTGAGAGCTTCCTCTGCCAATGACCATTTTGCATGTGTATATCGTGTGGCAGGCACGAAGATACTCTATGCCCAAGGAAGTCAAGGAAATTTCCTTTACGAAAAGATCCTGGACCGACCGGGAATCGAACCCGTCACCCTCAGCATGGTCATGCTGAATACCCGTGCGTTTACCGCCTCGGCTATATGGGCCCTTCAAATTGCTTAGTTCTAAATAGACGTAAAAGGGGACATCTCTCAGTAAGCAACAGTCGTTTGGATCCATAATGATGGGGCATCCACATTTGACCAAGGTTGGATTTCGTCCCGAGTAGTCCAAAGGAGAACGAGGTGAACTTTCTTCTTGATGAAGCTGCTGTGTCATCGCCGTGGGTTAGGCAAAATGTCTTCATTGAGCAAGAGCGAGTTCCGTTCCATTCTATTTGGGTTGATTTTGGAGGATGTTGAAATTGTTGTCTGCTTCTGCTTCTGCTTCTGCTTCTGCTTCTGCTTCTGCTTCTGCTTCTGCTTCTGCTTCTGCTTCTGCTTCTGCTTCTGCTTCTGCTTCTGCTTCTGCTTCTGCTTCTGCTTCTGCTTCTGCTTCTGCTTCTGCTTCTGCTTCTGCTTCTGCTTCTGCTTCTGCTTCTGCTTCTGCTTCTGCTTCTGCTTCTGCTTCTGCTTCTGCTTCTGCTTCTGCTTCTGCTTCTGCTTCTGCTTCTGCTTCTGCTTCTGCTTCTGCTTCTGCTTCTGCTTCTGCTTCTGCTTCTGCTTCTGCTTCTGCTTCTGCTTCTGCTTCTGCTTCTGCTTCTGCTTCTGCTTCTGCTTCTGCTTCTGCTTCTGCTTCTGCTTCTGCTTCTGCTTCTGCTTCTGCTTCTGCTTCTGCTTCTGCTTCTGATTCTGCTTCTGCTGCTGCTTCTGCTGTTGCTTCTGCTTCTACTTCTGCTTGTGCTTCTGCTTCTGCTTCTTGAAGATTCTGAGAAACGTGGTAAAACCTAATTTAATTCAAGATTTCGTGGGAATGATGTTTCGTGTAATTAGAAGAGCTATATGTGCTTCACTTATGGTGGCTCTATTTCCAGGCATTTTGTAATGTTAAATTGGAAATTTCAACCAATTTCTAATAAACGTCGAGCTTTATTTTCTCTCATTTTGAATATCATAATTCAACTCCAGAGAAAACTGATGAACCTTGTGGAATATTCACTAAGCAAAATTCAATCCCGTAATGTACGTTTCTTCATGTAGCCATTGACATTTCATTCCAGTGGAGTGCTGTTGCTTTCCACAACTGCTTCCAATATGATTTCTTAGCCCCGTATTACCAAAGCAACATTCAATTAGGCAAAGCGGCGGGTTCATTTATTGCATTTGATGTCATTTGCAATGGTCAAAAGCGTCTAATTAGTGTTGCGTTTGGTACAAGCCAATGCTGTTCGCTTCGTTTCGTTCTTGTGCTTCATCAGGCACATGCTGCTGCTGCAATAACTGCATTAAGACCCAGGAGCACCATCAGCGGCAAAGAACATTAGCAAAATAAATACAGCTGACTCTTGTAATTGCACTTCCATTAGGTTGGAAAACTTCAATGCATGTATAAAACGAAATGATAGTTGAAACAGTGTTACTCCATATGAAATCCGAACCTAACTACTTTTTATTTACTTATTTTTAATCAGATGTCTTCATTCAAAAAGGTAGGTAGTAGAAATCATATTCATATTCAGGTAAAACGTTCCCGACATGACTTCAATGTTGCAAAATTCAACCGTGCTAAATTTTCATCCATGACTCACGACCTTCAAATCCTTTTGCCAAACCGGCAAACCAAGCTGCTTCCGTCTGCATCAACTGGTTGACTGAAGTGCGCTGCAAAAGTAAACGCCAATTAAACCATTTTATGTAACTCTACAAACAATCAGCGGAGAAAAGCTTTCCTTCATTTCCCCCGGAAGCACGGTGGTGCGGACGCATTCAACGATCGCAAACGGTGGCAAAATTATTACGGAAGAGCCAGCAAACCACGGCCAATCAGAAGCTGGGCACCATTTGCCAAATGGTTCTGTCCGTCCAACCAAAGGATTCCCCCAAGACGGCCCAATGAATGCGCTGCTGCTTGAACAAACGACCGACCCATAGATTGCAGTCCCCGGACCCGGATGAGGTCGGAACTCTCCTCCATTGTTGAATAGAATAATGATTCGATGCAGCTGTCGTTCGCACCACAAAAGCCCCGCTGAGCGACATCCTAGTAATTTTTGGAGCAAGCTCCAAGCATTTTATGATAACGTATTTATGCGGCAAAAGTTTAATTATCATATCAAATATTTTTAATGTGACCCTTGGAACAAAATGATGATAGACCGATTGGTGTTTTAGGGTTCATTTATGACATCATATCAGAATAGTTTTACGAGCACTTATCAATATAGAGCAAACAAAAGCTTAGCTAACTTTATGGGCTTATGGCAATCCCTTGGGTTCTCCACATGAAAATTGCGTTTCTGATAAGTCTTCGATGCGGTAATACTGTACCGCCATCGTGACAGATCTGGGACCGAATGATTGCATCCGCTCAATAATCTGTATTCAGAGGTCAGGGGAGAAACGCTTGAAACTAATAAACAAATTATGCCTTGAAGCTTAGTAAGACTGACTGTACACATGTATGATTGCTACTTTGAGCTGTGAAAATGTATATTGTACAATGAATCAACTGAAAAGATAGCCACAAGTGGCTTCATAAGTTAATAATTAGTTGGCACTTTAAAAGCTGGTACAGTGCCTACAGAATGATATGCCAGAGCATCATCCGTCGTCTTTCACCCAAAGTGAATGGGGTTGTGGGTAGTTATCAAACCGGTTTCGTTGACGGCCGCTCAACAGCCCAAGCAACATACATAGTTGGTTACAATACAGTCATGGCAGCGTACATATGTAAGGGTTGCGCAGTAAGTCACAGTGACTTCTGTGCAACCCTTACATACGCTGCCGTGACTGTTTTGTAATCATGTGTGCTGCTTGGGAACGGACCAAACCTCTCCTTACTGCAAATACTCCAAAAATGCCCGAATGAACTTCTGCACGTATTTGCGCTGGCTTGCTCACTTTCACAGAAAATTTGACGTTTGAGCGGTGACACCTCTCGAACGTCAAATTTTGTGTGAGAATAAGCAGGCCAGTATAAATGCGTGCAGTAACCTATTCCAGGTCCCAACGGATTACCTGTTCATCTACTTCAAGACAGCGTACGAAACGAAGAAAACGAAGTACATGCGAAGTAGGCGGAATCGTGAACAACAGAGCAAGCCTAGTCAGCTGCGTTTCGATAGACGAGGATACTTAGGGGTAGCAGGGATTACAGTCCTGGGGTCTGACGAACCCCTCCGCTTGAGAGTCAGCCTTGTAAACGCTGGCGGAGAATAGGACTGTTGATAGGACTACTAACCCCAATTCAAGGTGTCAAGCGACCCGTGCCGAGGAATGAGTGATCGAAGGGGTGAAAAAGATGCTCGATCGTTTACGGAGCCTGTGGGGTATTGTAACCTCTTCAAGAGATCACAACTTGGAATTTAAAAATTTGATGATAGTTTTGCCTACAAATAAATATGTCATTAAATGTAAATTTCCCACATGCAAATAATGCCTAGGATTATATAAAAAACAATCGATTTAAATATTATGGATTGGGGTACGTTCACGATAGATCGATGATAGAAGCACATCACTTTCGAAGATGGTAGCCCTCTACTGCTCGGCTCTATGAACCTCCAGAAATCTACCTACGATCCTACTTCGGTTGAAATTTCCGAAGAGCACAAAACCCGAGGAAGCACGTGACCGAATGGGGAGGTAGAAAACCGATCGAGCGATTATATCGACTTCCGCCTGCTGAGCTATATAAGGCCCCTCCCAATTGAGGAGAGGTCTCTTGATCCTGGGATTTCAAAAAGTGAAGTTTGGCGAGTTATTTTGCAAGTGCTAAAAGTACGTTACGAAGAACGTTGAGTGATATAGTGAGCTAATTGTTAAGGAGCTAAGACTCGCTCAGCTCAAGTGTTCGAACTCCGCGTGTGATATAGATAGATCCACGTTTGAAGAAAGTGTACCGCAAGCTAGTGTACCACCGCCTAGTGGTTTGTTATTTCTTAACCACGTGGCCCACGCCTCCCAGGGGGCCAGCTAGGACTGCCTGCCACCCCAGCAGTCCACGACCGTCCGTTACCACACGGTCAATCTCGTCGGTTTAGCCACCAACCCGGCAAGCTATAGTCTCGGAATCGCTGCTTATTCCCACTCCGGCAGGATCGTGCTGGAATCCTTACGCCACGGCCGTGCAGGTCCACCGTGTGTAAGTAGAGCTACCGATCAGTGAGTGCAAATTGAAGATTAGATAGTACCGAATAAAAATTGCGAATAGTTAAACATTTGAACCCATCCCCATTGTGTCGCGTTCGTTATTTGCATGCATCAAGTGGTTAATTTTCAGGTTGAGAACTACGTGTGAAGAAGAGGTAAGTTTTCCTTAGTGCGGTGTGCTGCCGGCCCAGAGATCTAAAGAGGTGAGCTGGCCTAGGGCGTTCGGACGTCCATGCCACAGACGCATGGGCGTCATCGGTAGTTACAGTATCTAAGCACGAACCAGCGAGGTCAGATTCTGCTAGAGACAATGGCCATACTAGATGTTGACCCTTGTGTTGACCTGACTAATGTCGTTACCAAGAGTACCTTTAGTCGGAACGGCACAAAGGCGATTATTGACGTTACTTTTTGTAGTCCTGGCCTAATAAGTAGTCTGAACTGGAGAGTAGACGATAGCTACTCTCACAGCCAGCGATCACCTGGCGATTCGCTACAGTATCGACTACATTAACAGCAGGCATTGGGTAGAGGTAGCGACTGCTAGGCCAAGACAAAGCCCTCGAAGGTGGAAGACATCATTCTTCGATGAAGGGGTATTTAGAGAAGTACTCTACCGTGTGCGAAACCTACTTGATTTAGACGGCGATGAACTGGTAACGGTGCTCTCACGTGCGTGCGATGCGACCATACCTAGACGAGTTCTCCCTAGAAATTGGAGACCACCGGCTTACTGGTGGACTCAGGCGATTGCGGACCTGCGCCGTGCATGCTTACGGGCTAGGCGGCGGATGCAGCGAGCATGATCTGAGGAAGGACGAAACGAACGGCGGATTTTGTTCGCCGCTGGAAAAGCCGCGCTCAATACCTAGATGAGGGCAAGCAAAAGGCCTGCTTCAAGGATTTCTATCAGAGTGGCAATTCGAATCCGTGGGTTGATGCCTACAGGATCGTGATGCCCAAGACGAGAGCAATCTCCAGAGATGTTAGAGGGGATCATCGGGGGGCTTTCTCTGCTCCATGATCCTAGCCCTTGGCCTCCTTTAATAGGGCAGCCAGGGACTAGGCCTGGAGATGAGGAGAGGGCCACCGATGTGGAACTTGCGGGGATTGCAAAGTCACTTAGCGTAGGTAAGACCGCAGGAGTTCCAAACCTGCCCTTAACATTGCAGAGGCTCCCGAGATGTTCAGGTCAGGTCTGTTATGCAGAAATGCCATAGACGAGGGAGTTCAGCCAGAAGAGGTGGAGTCTGGTTCTATTGCCATAGGTGGGAAACCATCTGGAGACCCGTCGGCATTTGGACCAATATGTTTGATCGACACGACGGGGAATGTGCTCGAAAAGATCATTCTCAATAGAATGTTGAGGCACAACGAGGGTATAAATGGTCTCTCGAGTAGCCAGTACGACTTCCGACCGACCGTAGACGCTATCCTGACGCAAACCGCCGGGAAAACACTCGAACGTAAGAGAAGAGGGATTCGCTACTGGGCAGTAGTGACTCTGGATGTCTGGGGATACCCGGGTACCTGTACAAGATTCTCGGAAGTTACTTCCAGAATCAAGTACAAGTTTACGGCACAGAGTTTATGTTACGATATCTACATACTGTATCATACTTTAGTTGTAATTTTTTTTTTCGTCGAATGTAGTCTATACTGCTGATGGAAGCTCAGTGCACAACTATAATGCATTTGGTACATTCATGGGATATTCCAAACTATTCTGGAATTTAGACCTTCAAGGTCTACAGGCTCTACTCTTGTTTCTCTTCACTCTATCGGCATAGTTTCCTCACGATTGTGTCTGTTGCACATCATTATATGATGAGTATCTCTATTTGTTGCTATTTGGATGTCCACTGGCATAAAAATGGACACAATGTATTCTGAAGTATGGGTCGCAATATCTGTAAATATTAGGATATTCTCGCGGAATATAATCTATGCTACTCTTAGCTGAAGCTCTGCAATTCTGATAACTTAGGAACATTTACTTGGTGATCTAGGTCATCCAAACTATTTTGGAATTAAGATCTTCAAGCTCTACAAGCTCTTCTCTTGTATCTCTTTACTTTATCATTTCACGATTACCACTGTTGTATCTCATCCATGTTGTATCTATCCATGGTTGTATCTAATAATATTTTGAGTATTTCTTTGTGTAACTTACGCATCCACTGACATACAAATGATCTTTCTAGTATTTTAAAGTGTCGGAAATTACCCAAGAATTGGCCCAGGCGTTCCTCGGAAATCCCTCGAGGAGTCTTTCAAAAACTCATCGTGATGTTCTCCGAGAATACCTCTACGAGTTACTGGGAAATGCCTTCAGGACTTCCCGTGAAATTAAGAACATTTTGTAAAATCCTGCAGGATGTTGTAGATCTTAAGAAAATCAATTCCAGAGTAGTTTGGATGACCTAGATCACCCAATTCATGAACCATGATCTTTCTAGGGAAATAAAATTTTCTGTGAAAAAAATTTAAAATAATAATATTTCAACAATAGTCATAAAATCTCAAAATGTTTTCATCTCAAAAAATCCGTTCCCCAAATTGGCTTCCAGAAAAAATATAAAACATATAACAGGGCCCATATAGCCGAGGCGGTAAACGCATGGGTATTCAGCATGACCATGCTGAGGGTGACGGGTTCGATTCCCGGTCGGTCCAGGATCTTTTCGTAAAGGAAATTTCCTTGACTTCCTTGGGCATAGAGTATCTTGGTGCCTGCCACACGATATACACATGCAAAATGGTCATTGGCAGAGGAAGCTCTCAGTTAATAACTGTGGAAGTGCTTATAGAACACTAAGCTGAGAAGCAGGCTTTGTCCCAGTGAGGACGTTACGCCAAGAAGAGGAGAGAGAGGAGAGAGAGAGGAAAAATATAAAAGTGTGGGGATGTTCAAAAATAAAAATTAGAAAAATCAAAAACTGTAATTCATAAAATCCAGAATTAAAAAGAATCATCTTCCAAAACATGTTAAAATCGATTTTAGATGACGAAAAATGATATTTAAATCAAAATCAAAAATTTGGGTATTAGAGGGTTAAAAATAAAACAAAAAAGACACGTATCTTCGGCTCCCAGCAAGTGGGGGAAGGGTGGAAAGGGGGGAGGTGCCATGCATTTGTTAGCACAACTATTCCCCTAGACTATAAAAAACAAAACAAAGAAGATATTGCATTTCAACCAAAAGTAGATCGTGCCGGGTGTTTACGGGTTTAAGTTGAAAAACTCCAAAGATAACAAAAAGAACAGAATTAATCGGTACCGTAATTGTTTAGTTTTTGAATAGGATGAACTTGGGAGCATAGGATTACTTATGGCTCAAATTTGCAATAATGGTCTGCCCTTTTCAAATGTGATTGGTGTTCGAAAAAAAAATAGTATATTAATGAGAATGCAGATCAACGGTATCTGATTGAAACGATACTTCAACTCATTTCCAGCGTGATTTCGTTATTCATAGTATTAGAGCTGCGGATCTATAGAACAACAGCCACACCAGGCTCAAAATCCTCAAATTTATTGCATAATTTATTCTGACAAGCTCTATTGTTTCAGGTCAGTGGTCGTTGCACCGCAGAATTGCCACCGCAAAGCCCATGTTATGCGCGTTCGTTTCTGGCTGGCTTGGCCGAAATGCTGAAATGATGTTTTCCATTGTTTTTCTTTCCGAGTATTATCTGCCGCAGACGGTTTTGTTTTCACGGTCGAAAATTGAACTGGAAAATAGGTTCCATTATTGTAAACAATGAAACGTTTCGGAACAATAATTATTCAATTCGACTAGGCAGGGCATCAAAACCCGCTTTCTATGCGGCGGCAGCCGTCGGGGCGATTTTCCACTTCTTCCTAGAAAGGGGGACATTATCACACATAAGAGGAGTGGACCCAAATATCTGGCTCACACCTTCCGGAAAGTGACTGCAAATGAATCCAATTACATTGTTCGCAGTTCTAGTGTTTTATGAGGGGATGTTTCGTTCGCTCTGGGCTTCGCTGCTCTGATTGTCACTCCTGGGCCTATTGGCAAGCGATGGTTCCCGGCCCGTTTGTCGTTGTTGGTTGGTTTGGATGTTGTTCATTGAGTGCGCTTGACCAGAATGTTTTCGAGTGTGTATTGGTTAAACGACGAGTGGGTGCCGAGTGGTAACCGACCGTTCAGTGTGGAGGGAGATCGGAGTGAAATGCGTCTTCTAAAGCATTCTCGATTGTAGCTTTTCCTTAGCGTTGTCTTTCGAAGTTTGACAAGTCCTTTGTTTAGTTTTTCTCAGTTGAGCTTAATTCATCCCTCGTAACTGCTAATCCAGAATCGCTGCATCAGTTGCACTTGCGCACTTGTAATTCCATTGAAAATTTTACAAGGAATTTTCAAGAAATAATCGAAAGACTTCCTCAAGAAATTGTCCACCGAATTCCGAAAACATTGATGAAATTGATTGAAGAAATTCCAAAAAAAATGTTGAGGGAATTTTCCAGGAATCGTCGATGAAATTTTTTATGAAAATTGCGAAGAATTTCCCAGAGGTATTGGATAATTTACTATTAAAGGAATTGGCTTCTTTAGCGGTGTTGAAATAATTCCATATTCTGAATCTGCATGCGAAACTGAGCTGAAATCCAAATTTTCATGAATTCTGGTGCCCGGGAACCTATTTAAAAATCAATTTGAAGTTTGTATGGGAGCGATTTGTCGAATCACCCCTCGTCGCATTTTGTACTGGGTGAAGCTGTCAAACGGTTACCTAGCTGTCAAAAGGTGATTTCAAAAAATCTCTTTGAAATTGATTTTAGGTACCAAAATAAAGTTCTAAAAATCTGAAAAAAAAATCATAGTGGCTCAGAAAAAGGTGCTCTTTTGTATAAAATCAAAAAATCGATACATTTTTCCTTATTTAAAAACCCAATTATCGACAGAACTCTCAAGGAATTTCCGGTGAAATTTTTGGGTAAATTCCACAAAATAAAAAAGACAAAAAATAAAAAGAAAATACTAAAAAATAAAACATAAAAATACCTGAGAAATTCTCAAAATGATTGACGAAACACTTCCGTAACAACATCCAAAGGGTTTGCTGGTAAAATAACTAAACTAGTGGAGCAGACCTGGTGTGATGGTTAGAACACTTGACTATCACGCCGAGGACCTGGGATCGAATCCCACTCCCAACAAACTCGCAAAATGTGAGTTCTTCCTTCGGAAGGGAAGTAAAGTGTGGGTCCCGAGATGAACTAGGACAGGGCTTAAAATCTCGTTAGTACAGACAAAAAAAACTAAACTAATTGCCTATTTAACAGCTACAGAAATAGTCTAAGCTGTTTCCAAATAAAAAATGTACCAAAACATTTGTTTAAGAAATTGCCAATGAAATTTCTGAAATGGATCCAAAGGAATTGCCAAAAAATTGCTACTTAAACTTCCAAAGTCGAAAATGGGGGATTTCTCAAAGAAATTGCTGAAAGAGTTCTCAAATAAGTTTCCTTACCAATTGTAAAAGAATTTCCGAATAAAATGTTGAGAAGGTTTTCCAAGGAATTACTAGAGAAAATAAATTTCTGATGAAATGCTCATCAGTGAATCGTGAAGCACTTTTCACACCGACAGCGCATTGTACACCACCTCCTCCAGGAGTGTACCAATTTCGCATTTTCATTTTCACTTTATAACATTCGCTGCAGAAAACAATGAGATTTATAATTACATCAACAATCTGGTGTGCTGCGGCCTTGCGAACAGCGAGTGCCGCCGCCACCGCCGATGGACGACGACGGATCCTTTTGTAGGGCGTATGTTTCCGACACACGATATGGCAGGGCTCTACCGTCACGCAGAGCTGCTGCCAATTCCTCCACCCAGCCTGAAGGGGGAAACCTTTGAGGCGAATGAAACAGTTTTAATTTGATTTTCGACCGTTTCGGAACGTTGATGGAGGTTTCGGAAAGCACACAAATCGAGTTTTGCTCATTAGCCTTCTAGAGAAAGGCAATTTTCGGGGAGTATAAATTGAGTTGACCGCCCAACCGGTTTGAACGCCACAAAATTGGATTATTGTTTACATACTTTGGAAATGCAGTGGCCATTTTGCGAAAATTTGAACCACTGTTTTTCGAAATCAATTTTGGTTTTGAATGAATTTGTATGAACAAGCTTGTTGACACATATGGATGCTGCTCCGTCAGAGCAGCCAGCAAGGCACTACAAGTAGGAATGCGAAATGGGGTGGTTGATGATGATGATGAATTTCAGCTTACAACAACGATGACACAGTCGATCCGAAGAGGTGTAAGTTGAGTTCTTCACATGAGTGGTGCTTCTCATCATGACGCGAAAAGAACCTTTCGATTATTCCTTAAAACTAAAACTTACTGGAAAAATTGACAAATTGAGAGATGAAATTTGGTGAGATTCGTTCTGGTGCGATTCGAACCCACGACTCCGTATTCGCTAGACCAGCGCTTTAACTAAATAAACCACAGAATAGGTAATAATTCTGTGGAATAGAAAGCCAAACTGACTCCTAAGCCATACCGTGAACATTCGTTTTTCACAAACCCATCTCCCTTTCGGCTTAGATGCCAATCCACAAGACGCTCGCGATTGTGCCCACTAACTACAAGTGAGAGCGAATTGTTTTTATGAAGCCGAGACTTACTCTCGCACTCCGCATACCTAGGGTTTGTGGCTGCTCCGACGTCCGGTTGTTCAAAACCATCACCTCAGTTTTGTGGTGAGCCAACTCCAGTTTCCTGGACCTCATCCATGCCTTCAAAACATTGAACGAGTGGGTGGTAGGCAACTCCACTTTTTCGATCGACTCACCGTAGACTTCGAGCGTAATGTCGTCAGCAAAGACGACAATCTCCACTCCCACCGGGAACTCTAACCTCAATACCTCGTCGTACATGATATTCCATAACAGAACACCGAGCCCAGGATGGAACCTTTCGGTACTCCTGAGGTTATGTTAAAGAAATTCCAACCCACCTCTGTGTCGTTAGCTATACTCGATTCTGGAAGTAACTTCCGAGAATCTTAATAAAAAAAATGGCCCAGACGCAGGAGCGCATCTGCAATAGCTGGGCAACTGGCGCTATTAAACGTGTTCCTTACAGCCAGAAAAACTTTTGCACAGTTGCGAATCCCCCTTATCTTGCGATCGAGTGCTTTCTCGGCGGTATTTGTAACCGACAAGATAGCGTCTACGGTCGATCTCCTCTTCCGGAAGTCGTACTGGGTACTCGAGAGACCATTTACACCCACGGTATGCCTCAACATTCTATTGAGGATGATCTTTTTGAGCACCTTCACCACCGTGTCGATCAAGCATATTGGTCTATATACCGACGGGTCTCCGGATGGTTTTCCCGCCTTTGGCAATAAAACCAGGCTCTACCTCTTCCATACTTCTGGAAAAACTCCCTCGTCCAGGCATTTCTGCATAGCAGACCTGAACATCTCGGGAGCCTCTGCAACAGCTACTATTAAGGCCAGGTTCGGAACTCCGTGTGGACCTAAGGCCTTACCTACGCTAAAGGACTTTGCTATCTCCGCAAGTTTCACATTGGTGACCCTCTCCTCATCACCAGCCCCAGTCCCAGGCTGTCCAACGAAAGGAGGTCAAGGACTAGGATCATGACGCGGAAAAAGCCCCTCGATGATCTACTCCAACATCTCTGGAGATTGCTCTGTAGGAGCCATTAAACCTCTCGTCTTGACCATCACAATCATATAGGCACCACCCCACGGATTCGCATTGGCACTCTGGTAGAGACGCAAAACGCAGGCATTTTGCTTGCCATTATCTCGGTCTTCAGCGTGGCGCTTGCAGCGGCGAACACCATCCGCCGTTCGTTTCATTCTTCCTCAGATCGTGTTCTCTGCATCCGCGCCTAGCCCGTAGACAGGCGCAGCGCAGGTCCGCAATCACGTCGGTCTACCAGTAAGCCGGTGGTATCGCATTTCAAGGGTGGACTCGCCTAGGCATGGTCGCATCGCACGCACGCGAGAGCACCGTTACCAGCCCATTGCCGTCTAAACCAAGTAAGTTTCGCTCACGTCGGAGCGCCTCCCTAAATAACCCTTCGTCGAAGTATGTTGTCTTCCACCTGCGAGAGCTTGGCCTTAGCCTAGCCGCCTCTTCCTCTACCCGCCCGCTGTAGTTGTAGTCGATACTGTAACGAACCACCAGGTGATCGCTGTGAGTGTAGCTATCGGCTACTCTTCAGTTCAAACTACTTGTTAGACCAGGACTACAAAAAGCCTCGTCAATAATCGACTCCGTACTGTATCGACTTAAGATACTCCTGGTCCCGACATTAATCAAGTACTAATCTAGTATGGCCAGTGTCTCTAGCAGGATCTGACCCTGCTGGTTCGTGAAAAAACTTCCCCATTCCACGGCCCAGGCATTCATGTCATCCGCTATCACCACCGGCCTTCGCCCTGTTAGCACGGTCGTCATACAGTCCAGCATCTGCGTGAACTGCTCGATCAGCCACCGTGGAGGCGCATAACAGCTACAGAAGAAGACCCCGTTTACTTTGGCGACCACGAAGCCCTCATAGGTAGTAGACACCAACTTCTGGACGTGGTATTTACTCGTCATCAATATTGCCGCCATTTTTCTGAACCCATCAACGACACAATTGCCATTGCCAGCGGTACTCGGTATGAGTCCGCTATGATGGCGATATCCATCCCTCTCAGAAACCGCCTGACAAAGCAGTTGCTGAGCTGTGTCACAGCAGTGGTTCAGGTTCAGCTGCATTACCTGCACTGTGATTTGTTCACTGCGGCTTTCTTGAAGGCCGGGCACCTCGGACCACCCGCTGGATGAATGTTGTTCACGGATTTCCCGGGTGGACTCGTGCAGCCTTGTGCCTTATGGCCTTCGACGCCGCATCTCCTGCACAGTTTGAAGACCCATGACCTGAGCCCTGGTTCAAGACACCTGAAACAAACCTCCGGTGGCTCGTGGAACGTCAGATGACATACGCACCAGTCTACCTTGGTTCTCCATACTTTAACAAACCATGGCTACCTGTATCCCAGCCGGCCCCTACCGTAGCCGGATGGCTGCGGTGGCCACCTGTACCTCGCACTGTTGTCGCAGTGCCGTGACGATATCATCCGCTTCGGTGATCTCGTCTAGGTACTTCTCCTTCAGAGTCGCCTCATCTGTAAGAGCCCTCATTTCGATCCCTTCGCCATGGACCTCTTCCGCCAGACCTTTGTAGGCGGTGCTCTTGCGTTCCTTGTCGCGCTTCAGCTCCAGGATAATTGCACCCGTAGGAGTACGTCTGATACTGCGAACGTCGGCTCCCAGATCCACGAGCTTGGCGCCGCATCGCATCGCCTTCAAGACGTTTGAGTACTTAGACTGTTCGGTCTTTAAGACAAGCGCGTCACCTTTTTCGCGCTTGGCACTTACTTTTATACACCTTCTTGGTTTGGCGTCCCTAATCTCCTCGATCTGCGTTTTTCTTCTTCTTCCTCTCCCTCCCCTTGATTGACCCTACTCTGGGGTTTCTGAGAGCCTAACAATGATCGCAACACCCTGTTCCCTTTCATCCAAGACGGGCGAGCCATTTCATGTCCACCATTCCCAGCTTTCCGGAATGCCTGGCGGGGCTCCGACTTGCCGGCATTACGGCATGCCGACCTTCGGGGTAAGTATTTTCCTAGCCTTGCGGGCACCACCAGACAGCTCCTCTCCCAATGGCTGCCTCACCGTTTCTGCGAGTGCTTATCACAAGCAGTCGCATCCGCCACACCTTTTGGACGTCCTGCGAAATCGAAGGCCTCCGTCTGGGTAGACTTCGTAACCTTTACTTTCACCGATTCTGCCGCTGCTGCAGTTTTCACAAGTCTCAAGCAGGGATGGGAACACTCACTTGCGAAAGAGTTACACTCACTTGCTGTTTTCTCAGCTCAGAAGCGTGCAATCAAGAAACGATGTATGGGCGACTTTTGGCTGGTGGTTTTGTCTCAAAGTTTGCTGAATAGAGTAGGGGTCGGAAACCCATACCAAAGTCGTGACAGACCTGTGAAAGTGACTCTCTACATGGTGAGTGTAATTTACATTCACCTCGTGGAGAGTTGCCTTCGCAGCTCCCTCACGCCTTCAATATGCGTGTGCGAGCCATACTTTATTCGGCAAACTTTTAGAGAAAACCAAAAGGCAAAAGTCGCCCATACATAGTTTCTTGATTGCACACTTCTGAGCTGAGAAAACAGCAAGTGAGTGTAACTCTTCGCAAGTGAGTGTTGCCATCCCTGGTCTCAAGTGATCCTCCTTAGCACAGTCCATCGACTTACAAAGTCGCAACAGTGCCGTTTTCCGGTCCTTACTTATGTTTGACTTCGTGGACGTAAAGTCGATGATCTTACCAAGCTGCTGCTCAGCCACCTCTTTCGCAGATAACCCATCTCTTTTTTGGTTGATGGCTTCCATCAACCATGCTCGATCCAATTCCCCCGGTAGGCTAGCCGGGAAATGGATCAAACCTCCCAAGCTGGAGCTGCATGCGCAGCTTCCCGCTCCTAACTCCTGACATCTGCTTAACGGAGACCTAGCCGACCCATTTCTTGCCAAGCTGTTAGCCTCGCCGTTACCGCTCGATTTGTTTGTTTTTTTTTTTTTTTTTTTTGTTTAATGGACTCATTTTGGATCTCACGAGTAGCACGGGAAAAGAGGTCCACCACGCCAGAGCTCTGCATTAACGCGGTAAGGGACAAATACTGTGGGGAGTGCCCAGGTAACACACATGCTTCGTTAACGATCGAGCATCTTTTTTATCCCCTTGATCACTCATTCCACGGCACGGGTCGGTTGACACCTTGAATTGGGATAAGTAGTCCTATTCTTAGCCGGCGGCTACGCGGCTGACTTGCAAGCGGGGGTGGGGGTTGGTTTCGTCGGGCCCGGGACTGTATCTCTAATAGTAGAAACGGTTTGTAGATTGGTGGTTCCTAACCTTGCACTACCTGAGCCTCCTGCTCAGGTGTCCGATGAGCATGAGCATTAGTGACCGTACACTTCGTAGTTGCTATTCCGTGATTGACCTGAGCTAGCGAAATTGCACAGAGAACCAACAGTCTTGGGGCTTGGGATTTGCTACCATCATCAACACGTTTCGAGAGCCCAACTGAAGGGGGCCAATAACGGCGGTCAACCGGGGAATGTAATGGATGTTAGTTAGACAACAGTTGCTACTAGAAGGTTTCCTGCTCAAGTCTGATGAGCAGATTAACATTGAAACTTTTTAGCCGTAGACAGGCGAATAAGATTTCCATATTTTAGAAAACTTTACAACGGGTACGTAAATTTCCTTTAAATCCTGTTATTTCAAGCGGCAGTTTTCGCTAGCTTTGCTGTTTTTCATAAAAAGAAGGGATAAGCTGTAAAGCATGAGACTGAGGTACAAATGCCCCAACCAAACTAAAAGGGGTAACATGATTTCCCAGTATATCTGCTGAAAGAATGAACAGACTGTCATTTATGCTGTTTCCGCTATTTTTCCAATGGCCATTGTGTTCAGTTTAACCCGAGTTGATTACGACCTCATCGAAGGGGTTTAAAACTCATAGCGTAAAGCCCAATCCAAACACCCCGCTTTCCAAAGAATTGTAAACGTGGTATCAACAATTCAGGTTGACTTTACAACCACCACGGTCTCAAACGGCAACTTCTCGCACCCCAAGCATCCTAAACGAAACGTCGAGACGTTGAAGCTGTGCGGATATTATCCCCCGGTCATTCATCCGATGTGTATCATCCCCGCAGGACAATGGAGCCATTCAACCTGTTCCCCTCTTTTGGAAAATTTTAATTTTATGAACCATTCTCCAGATGTCCTTCCGACAACAGCAGCCGCGCTATGGTTCGGCTCTAGCGCTGTAAACTGTGTGCGGCGGATACCGCTGGGACGTCGGAGCAGTGAACGGCTCACACCCATTTTTACAAGGGTGGACGGGAGTCCTACAATGTGTAGATTCAAAGGACGAGATTTACGATGAGCGATGAAGCCATTGCAATCCATTCCTCATATGACGTAGGACGGCGGCCGACGGCGGCAGCGTCGGATTTTACATTCCACCAAGTGCAAACACATGCAAACGGGGGCCGAGCCTGGGAAAGGGGTGACAAATTTATGTTTCCAACATTCTGCAAACTCATACATGCAGAAATTTGAAGCACCAAACAACTAACGGAGTGGTATAATTGCGGTTCGCTCATCCGGAGGACGGTGTGGTTTCGACACTAGCCCGATGACAGCCCGGGCAGGCAGGACTGACAATGTTTGAAATATGCTGCTGCAGAGCCACGTGCCCGCCGGCGCCGAACAATCCTAGTTGGAACACGGCCTGCTCACTGAATCGCTTTACAGAAGTGCTTCTGAAGGTTGGGAAACTGAATTGAATTCAGTCGACACTTAACAACGGATGCCCTCGCCGTATCCTAAATCCATATACCTACAACAGTGTTTGGCGACGGAAGTTTGTCGTATGCCAAGAGGCTCACAAAGGAAAATTAGAAAAGTCATTATCATATTTCATTACGTATGGTAATTTTACCGCAAATAAATTGTAATTTAACGGGTGATGATAATCAAACACCACCGCCCTGCTTTGGCATCGGAGTTATCTCCATCAGGAGGAAGTAAGCGCCCAGTAGGTATGTTTGATTATCGCAGTCAGTCAGTGGTGGGAGTTAAAGTGATGATTGGCGAATAAACCTGCATTAACCTTTCAGGCACATTTTCGGAATTGTTGTTTTGATCCTTGAGTAGCATTGGGTTTGGTAACTGGCATATCAATCAAATTGCATAGCTGAGCCACTCAGCCTGAGTGTGAAAACGGGTGATAACTATAGGTAAGGTTTGTACGCAATTTTGGTTCTGCCGCTCTCGAACGTCGCCCATGCTCCAAAATCTCAATCGATCCACCATCCTGCTGCTTCAGTTACTCTGGGTCGAACAGAGGGGTTGTCGGTATCGTACATTGTTGATGATAGAGAGTTCCAGGCGTAGTTTGACCATCGCCCCGGAGTCCCGGATAAACTGATATAATTGATCAAAGCGACTATGGATCGAGTGATGTGCGTAGTTCGAGTATCAAGGATAGTCTCGACTCTCGAGTCCTTTCGAATCTCGTAGAGGGTTACATATTTACATACAAAAAATCGCCGACTTCGGTAATGTTTTACCAAAATCTCAACCATTACATAAAAAAATCAACCATTTCGGTAAAACTTGCAGCTTTTACCGAGTTTCGCAAGAGTTTGACAAACAAACGATAATGTTTTACCGAAATTTGGTAATAATTTACAGAATTTCGTTGAAAACTCGTGACCGAACGCTCAGCAGTTGAGATTTCGGTAAAAATTACCGAACGCGATTAGCTGTGTCAGATGTACGTGGGTGAATCTTCTTCGACCGCAGCTTCTTCTGGAGTCCGTAAAAGGCCCGACTTCCGCTGATGATGTCCTTCGAATTTCACGGCTCACGTTGTTGTCAGCCGTCAGTAAGGATCCGATGTGCACGAATTCCTCCACCACAACATTACTACCCAGACGGATCGGTCGTCGTGTTCAGTTCCGCCTACCAGCATATACTTTGTTTTTGAGGCATTGGTCACCAGTCCGACCATTGCTGCTTCGCGTTTCAGGCGCGTGTTCAACTCTGCCACCGTTCCAAATGTTCTGACGATAATGTCCATGTCGTCCGTAAAGCACACAAATTGACTGGATTTGGTGAAAATCATGGTCGGCTGTTGAGCCCGGCTCGTCGCATCACACCTTCCAGAGCGATGTTGAAGAGTAGACATGAAAGTCCATCACCTTATCGCAGTCCCCGGCGAGATTCGAATGAACTGGATAGTTCACCCGAAACCCTTACGCAGTTTTGCACACCGTCCATCGTTGCTTTAATCAGTCTAGTCAGCTTCCCAGGAAAGCCGTTTTCGACCATGATTTTCCATAGCTCTGCGCGGTCGATACTGTCGTATGCCGCTTTGAAGTCGATGTACAGGTGATGCGTTGGGACCTGGTATTCACGGCATTTAAGGAGGATTTGCCGTACGGTGAAGATCTGGTCCGTTGTCGACCAGGCGTCGATGAAACCAGCTTGATAACTTTCCACAAACTCATTCGTTTTAAGTGACAGACGACGGAAGATGATCTGGGATAGCACTTTGTAGGCAGCATTCAAAATAACGATCGCTTTGAAGTTCTCACATTCCAAATAATAGCCTTTCTTGTGAATGGGGCAGATTACCTCTTCCTTCCATTCCTCCGGTAGCTGTTCGGTTTTCCAGATTCTGACTATTAGCCGGTGCAGACAGGTAGCCAACTTTTCTGGGCCCATCTTGATGAATTCAGTTGCAATACCATCCTTACCAGCTGCTTTGTTAGTTTTGAGCTGGTGAATGGCATCCTTAACTTCCCTCAGCGTGGGAGTTGATTCATTTCCGTCCTCCACTGCACTGGTGTCGTCGTTTCCTCCGTTGCCGTGGTCTCCCGTGCCTACGTTCTCCACGTCATTCGGGTGCTGTCGAAGTGCTGCTTCCACCTTTCGATCACCTCTCGTTCGTCCGACAAGAGGCCTCCGTCCTTATCCCTACATGTTTCGGCTCGCGGCACGAAGCCGCTGCGGGATGCGTTGAGCTTCGGGTAGAACTTCCGTGTTTCTTGAGAACGGCACAGCAGTTCCATTTCTTCGCACTCCGCTTCTTCCAGGTGGCGCTTTTTCTCCCGAAAGAAGCGGAAACAGCAGTCTGTTTGCACGTTCTGTCGGGTCAGCCGTAAAAAACATTGTGACGGAAAATCAACAACAAAATACAGGTATTCTTCGATATAGCGTACCCTCGATATAGCGTTCCCTCGATATAACGTACATTTTGCTTCGATATAACGTACAACGTTGAAAATTTTTATTTTTCTCTAGAATAACCCTCAGATAAACTACGAAATTACTCAATTCAATGCTGTGTTGCAGCATTAGCATTGTTATCCAAAACTAGCGCTATTTGGGGAAAAAATTGTGTACATTATATCGAAGCAAAATGTACGTTATATCGAAGCACAAAAAAATGAAATTATTTATTCGTGAAAACTCATGTTTTTCATTATTGGTTTAGTAAATTTGACCGAAATCATTATTTGGGGTTTATACCTCGTCAAAAGCATCAACACTAGCATGAAAAATATTATTTTTTTCTCTGCTTCGATATAACGTACACTTCGATATAACGTACAAAGAGAGAACTTTTTTGTACGTTATATCGAAGAGTAGGTACCTGTAATACGAACTGAGACAAACGGCAACGTCACCAGCAAACAAAAAGGACTTGCGATTGGCAACTCAGTCGATAGAACTGACAATCTTTCAACTTCATTTGGAGCACCTGCATACTCGCCAATTTACTGAAGAACCATAGATTCGGCATCGTAGCGCTGCAGGAGTGTATTAAACGGAATCAATGCAATGGATCAATGCAACCATCTACCAGAGCTGCGGCTACACATTCGAACTGATAACAGCTTTCATCGTGATAAGCAACTGGAAAGTTCAGCGCCCATCACTAACAAAACAAAACACACTACGACATATCTATATCTATATCTAACAAAAGAAATCAGACGACGACATATCTATTTGACCGCCCCATGTTCTTGCCCTCCGTAACACCTTCTTCCAACGCAGTTTCTCTTATCGTTACACCAGGAGATCACCATAACTGACGGAATCCCAAATCGACCAGGACGTTGACGGCACTTCTCAGACATTATCGACGTCAAGACTTATCGTGGCGCTAGCATCGTGACATTGTGATGGTAAGAATGCGCCAAAAGCGTGATAAATGACATACCTTCACGGTCGTCTCGGTATATTTAATCTGGAGCGACTGAACTAAATGGGTGTCGAGACAGCGTTGCCGGAAAAGGGCGAAGCAGCCATCAACAACGCAGCTGTTGGTTCAACGATGAGTTTAGAGAGATTTTGGAGGAGAAGAATGCGGCGAGGTCGGTCATGCTGCAGCACGGAACTCGGCAGAACGTAGAACGGTATAAATTGAACTGTTGGGCTGTTCACAATGTTACCGAATTTGTTTTTTTTTATTTATTTGGTGTGGGAATTCAGGGAAGATATTTGTTAAGGTCGAAAGTAGGAAACCGTCAATTTAAATAAAGTGGGCGATGATGGAGTATTTGCGCACGAAATATTTCCATCGTTGCGTTGCGGGTGGTGATTGGAAAACTCCACCTGAAGTGAGCTGTGATGGATTTGCGGAAGGACTCGATCGCAAACACACACATCGGGTGATCGAAGGTGGTGAATGGAACCGAGCGAGCAACCGGTGTCATTCGATAGCCAACCTCGTTACAATCGACAAGGCCAAGAAAAGTTATAACTACCAAAGTGTTTTCGGGAAGCGCGCGACCATTTGTACAGTTCGGGAGTTGTTTTTCCAAGAGTTTTCCTCTACGCCACCACGGTAGATTGTCTTCCAGAGGAAACAATTTGTTTGAAGTCACGCGAGTGAACCGATTATCAGGAATCAACCGCCTACGGTTAGTGACCATCGTCGAGACGAGACGAGAATTCCCTCTGCTAACAGCGTCACCGTTCCGAATACGGAATTTCTTCCGGCGGCTGAAGTCCGTGGACCGTACAACCGACGTTACTCCGATCCCGGAGGTGTTCCACCGCGCCTGATCAAGAGCAGCAATCTCTCTACGTCGGCCTCCCACTACCTGAGGCCCGGCAATCACGGCTTTGAACGGCACGGCACGACACGTGCGTCGCCTAAGGACTTTCCGGGGAGCCAACCTCCTTCACCGACCACCCACCGGTCGCCCATAGGCTGTCCGCCGGTATCTCAACGGCCACCCGTCGACCACTGTCAGTATCTGTAAGGCTGCCCGCGGCCACCCACCGGCTGCCCATAGGCTGTCCGCCGGTATCTCAACGGCCGCACGCCGGCCACCCACTGGCCTCCCATAGGCTGCCCGCCGGTATCTCAACGGACGCCCGCCGGCCACCCACCGGCCGCCCGTCGGCCAACCACTGGACGTCCGGCAATCGAGCGTCCTGCCACACCGCCATCACCACCTGCTCAGAATTCATCGCCCATCTTCTCAGGATCTGCCAATAAACAATATATCCAGGTAAATTTTCACTATATTTCGTAGGATCCCCACCATCCGAAAACCTCCCCGACGCAGTTACGCCCTGGGACCCGGGACAAAAGAGGCCTTCTGTGCCCACCCCGGAAGCTGCCGTAGGCTGGACCAGCAGCTTGGGGTCTAAGTGAGTCCCCTTCAGGGCCTCAGCATACTCCCGGGGTCAACGAGTTTCAACAATAAACACGGAAGTTCTACCAAAAGATCAACGCATCCCACAAAGGCCTCGTACCGCTGGGCCAAAATAAGCAGGGATAAGAATAGGAGCATCTTGACGAACGGACGTGATGTGATCGAAAGATGGAAGCAGCGCTTCGATGAGCACCTGAATGACGCGGAGAACGTTGACACTTCAGAGCGATCACCATTTAGAATGTTGCCTACAATATGCAATCCCAAATCATCCTCCGTCGTCTGTCACCTATAATAAATAAGCTTGTAGGAAGTTATAAAGCCGACTTCATTGACAGCCGGTCGACAACTGACCAGATCGTCACCGTACGCTAACTTATTCAGAAATGCCGTGAATACCAGGTCCCAACGCATCACCTGTTCATCCACTTCATGACGGCTTACCACAGAGAGCTACGGAAAATCAAGGGCGAACCGCTTTCCTGGGAAGCTGACAAAACTACTCTAACCTACCGTGGACTGTGTGAAAACTGCGAAAGGATTTCAGGTGAACTATCCAGTTCATTCGAATCTCGCCGGGGTCTGTGACAAGGTGACAGACTCTCATGGCCAGAGATGGTATTCCGCACTGAAAATGTGATTTTGCGCCGAAAGCAGTTAGACGTGTTCAAAGATACCCTATAAAAATCAGTAATTTGTAAATAACTTTTTTATTCCAAAAGCTAGCGTTTTTCGATGTTCACCAAAAACATGTATTTTTACATTCTCAACAACTTTGTAGAAGACGAAAAAAAATGTTAAAAATCCCGTTAAGAAGTAATGATAAAATATATGATTTCTAGGGGTCATGCACATACAACGCAATATATCTCGTAAAGTATGAGATTCAGCGTTATGACGTCTTTGACAAAGTTGTTCAAAATTGCATTTTGTACAACTTTGCCGAGGACATCAAACGTCTATCTGCATTTTTTGAAAAAAAAATTATCTCACTTATAGGTGGATTGATCATCCAGCTCTTCATGTCAAAAGATGCGCTTTGTCTTATGTAGAAACTTCTCCGAAGAAACTATATTGCAAAAATCAACGGTTAAAAAGTTATTAAAAAGCGCACGAAATCGGCAAAATAACCCTTTCGAAACGGAGCGCAAAAAAACGAAATTTCCATACAAATTGCTCAATTTTGGCTCTCCAGAACTCTTAGACTTCCCAACAAAACAGCAATTATTTTCCCTTATTTGAAAGAACTATTCTTTATCTTCCGATTTCTAGCTTTGACTACCTAGATAAATCGGAAATAAAAAATATGCGACAGATAAAACTTTTTCATGTTTTTCGGTTTTTGTCCACTGTTTGTTTACCTTGTTGTGGTAAATCTCACAGGCAACGTAAACAAAAGTTTTTTGCACACATACAAGTGTAAGTAATGGCTGAATTATTGATACAGTTTACATCACATAAAACAAAGTCCAAACAGATGAAAAAAAATATGCAAAACTGTTACCGCTCAACAGCACAATTGTGCTGGTTCGTCACGAAAGGGATAAAACACTGTGCGGTGGTCCTCTACGGATATGAACCATGCCCGAGAAGGACCTACAAGAACTCTGAGTTTTCGAGCGACGCGTGCAGAAGGATCTTCGACGGTGTACAGGAGAACAATGTTTGGTGGCGAAGAATACAGTCAGGTTTTTTTTTACGCGGGGGATACATACCGCGTAAAAAAAAAACCACGTTGATTCAAAAATCCGCGTAAAAATAAACCGCGTTAATTCAAAAATCCGCGTAAATGAAAACCGCGTTAATTCAAAAATCCGCGTCAATGAAAACCATGTTTTATAACTTTTAACTCAATAATTTTCTTCTTGATTTTATATTAAAAAATGAACTCAACGAAATATTTTAAGACAACATTTTAAGATTTTTGCCTATCAGTGACAGGCTGTCACTCAAAATTTCTACAAGTTACAAAAACTGCCAAGCTATTGTTTAAAGGTTTAAAGCTTTTACCATCATTGGTGACGTCAAACCCGACATCAACCTATCATTCACCTATTTTTATTTTGGCCACCATATCCAACATGCACCCAATACTTGTTCGATGTTGGTCCAACGGTAGCCCTACATACGATAAAAATTGACCCGACTTTGACCCGACATTCGATATTTTTTCAGTCTGGCGGAATTTTGCAGGGTTTTCTCGTGTTTCGTGCCCAGCTACTCATTTGAGTGACAATGTATTCAATTGAAAAGGATTCGCTTCTCATTTGATAGGTGCTCTGATTGAATGAAATCGTTTTGAACATGAATAGAAGGAAAAATGACTTAAAAGAATTGTTGGTTAGTGTTCAAATGAATGAGATGAAGTTTTGCAACACTGGTAAACCGGTTCGTTGTTAAGACTCCATCTCACAGTTGTCGTATAAATATCGAAGTACAGGCAGTAAATCATGGTCACTTAACCTTCCGTAACTCGCGCGGTTGCCCACCATTGTCAGCACCACGCTCATGCTGAACATGAAAAGCGAGATTATTTCAACGTGTTGTACAAAATACAACAGCGCGATTGCTCGAGGGTTGATAGTTAAAGGTCACAAAGCATTCTTAGAAAATTTTGGGATATTCCAGGTAATCCTAAGTGTTCTGGAACTCAGTTTTTAAAGACTATGGCTATGACAGTAGTTTCTCAAGCTAAAAATAGTAACTATACATAATTAGACAGGGTTTAAATCAATAATTATTCCAAAATAGTTTTAAAATATTCCAAATCAGCCTATTGAACAGCCAGAAATGGACGTAATAGACATAACTATCTGGTAGATAGATACAATAATAGATAAATCTCTGGACTTAATATATTACAAATCGTAGATTTGTACAATGAAAAAAGTTCATGTAATCTCAAGAACGGTTTGGATGTCCTTAGACATCTCAACAGATCTGATGCTGTCTATTAAACTTTGAGATGTTCAGTAAGTCATGAAAGATTACTAGTCGTAGCTTTGTATTATGAATGAAGTTAACGGTACACCCGTAGACTTTAGGATCTAAACTCCAGAACAGTTTGGATGACCAAGGTTATCCTGACTGATCTAAAACTGTCTATTGAACTTTCAAAAGACTTACTGGGCATAATAGATTACAAATCGTTGCTTTGAATAATGCAAGAAGTTATCGTTACAGACGTGGACTTTAGGATCTAAACTCAAGAACAGTTTGGATGTCCTTGGATATCCAGAAAATTACTCTGCATCATATTCTACCTTTTCAAAGCTGTTAAGCATCAAAAGTACAAAAATATGTAGAAAAACTCTATAATAATGCTTGGAAAAATTCCGGCTTAAAATTAAAAATCCACGTAAATGAAAACCGCGTTAATTCAAAAATCCGCGTGAAAATAAACCGCGTTAATTCAAAAATCCGCGTGAAAATAAACCGCGTTAATTAAAAAATCCGCGTAAAAAACCGCGTTAATTCAAAAATCCGCGTAAAAAAACCGCGTTAATTCAAAAATCCGCGTAAAAAAAAACCTCGTAAATGAAAACCGCGTAAAAAAAAACCGCGTAAAAAACCTGACTGTAAACCGTTAGCTCGCTGCACCAGCATCCAGAAGGTGACCAAAACCAGAAGGCTACGAAGGGCAGGGCCTGTTCCAAGAATGTCGGACAACAACCCTACAAAATTGGTGTTTGCTACTGATCCGGTTGGCAAAAGAAGGCATGGAGCGCAGAGAGCACGATGGGCGGACCAGGTGGAGCAAGATCTGACGAGCACTGAGCATGACCGAGGAAAGACAGCGGCGGCAGCCACAAACCGACCCAACTAACAATCGCCAGCCGCAAACGAGCATGCATGCTGAATTGTTGCTTTATAAAAGTAATTATAGCTGAACTAAAATTATGCTGTACACATTACTGTACAAATGCTTTTTCAATTGAAAAAGTAGTCAATGTTCAACTTTTCGTATTGGTATTAACAATGATAATTTCAAACACTTTTCAAGCGTTTAAAAAGATTTTTTTTGCAATTTGTCATCGTAATATGCTGTTTTACCTCACGCAAATCTGACAGGAAAAGGCCTATTTTCCCACACTAAATTAACAGTGCTGTAATGGTTCATTACATCACTGATTTGCGTTGCAATGAACCATTACAGCACTGTTTTCAGGTTTGGTCAACTTCTTGATGCTTTCTGGACGTTTTTTTTTAATTGTGACAACTGCACAGTATAACCTGTTATGTTCAGATTTTCTTAAACATGGCTATGAACATCAGTGTGCAGTTTGATGAAAAAGTTTTGTTTAAAACTATCCTCAAGGGTAATTTATGAAATTGCAAAAAACGTTGTACGTAACTCGGTGCAGAACTCGATTTTTCCAGCACTCGTCGTAATTATCCAACTCGGCAAGCCTCGTTGGATAAATGTACGACTCGTGCTGTAAAAATCGTCATTCTGCACCTTGTTGCGTAAACTACTATATTCGAATCGTAGTAATTCCTTTACAACATAGTTTAACAAGACTTGTTTCTGCTTCTTGTTAAGTTCATGAAAAAGTTAGGACTTGTATCTGTATAATGTGTTTTTCTCAATTCATATAAGCGCTTTCGTTTCATCATACTTCGACTCAGAGTACATGATGAAAAACACGTGTTTTTTACCGAACAACAGCTGAATTAATCTGTTTTTCAGTCGTTAACCATAATGTTGTGCTAATTCACCACAGCTGTATAGGAGTCAAAGGCTGATCATTATTGAACCACGGGAAGTTTATGTTTTGATTTGAGCGCTACAATTCATCATCTCTAGGATGGCGCAGATAGGAAGGCATGTGACTGGCAATCGACGGATCTCGAGTTCGAATCTGGATTTAGGTAAATTTATGTGTAGTTATTATTTCACAATATTTGTTCACAGCATTAAGTTCCAATCATAAACTCTCGTGGAACTTGATAAATTGTGCATTTTTTTTACTTTCAATCATTTTTGCTAAAGCTGAATAACAGCTTTACTATATATTTGTAAAACGATTTAACAACAAACAGTTCAGTTGGTACACAACACTATGCTTTAAAGTTTCTCCAAATTTGTGTGAACAAAACCCGAACAAAGGTTGCGCCTGAAAATTATCCAAATGTTATTCAGCATCATGCTGAATCAATTCGTCGTAAAGGTGCTTGTAAAATGAGTGATTGTTAGTTGGGGAGTATGTGGCGTACTATTGTTTTTGTATCGAATGAGTGTAATGAGTTTCGTACCTTTTAATTCCGCCCTATGTTGCTAATCCTTTGACAGATACGCGTATTTCGACTACCACTTGTAATTTTCCTCAGTATCAGTTATCCAGTGTCAGTCAAGTGGATAACTGACACTGAGGAAGATTACAAGTGGTAGTCGAAATACACGTATCTGTCAAAGGATAAGCAACATAGAGCGGAATTAAAAGGTACGAAACTGATTACACTCATTCAAAGAGGTTATTCTGCTTAGAGGGTTCGAAAAGTCGATACAAGGTACTATTGTTTATTATTGTGTGTTACAATCCTGATTCTGATGTTGTGCAATAAATATATGTTTGTGTGTACTTATTTTATTGGGTTAGTTCATTTGTACTGAGTTCTATAAACATCTTGAAAACGCTTCCAAACAAATAACCTGTCCTTCAATTGACAAATCCTTCCCTTAAAAGGTCTCAATCCACTTAATTTCGACTACCTACCTACACTTTCCTACAACTGAAACAGTCGCAGAAACCAACTGGAAAAGGCCACGTGGCTGTGCATTTTCACCGCCATTGCCCACAGCCCCTCATTCGCAATTTCCAACAACCACGATGGCCGTCACTCAAGCGTAGGAAGCATCTTCAATTTAAAGTAAATCATCTTTGCATACTGAAGAACCACGCTGCTTCGTGTGCTTCACTTCTCTAGAGTCGTCTTCTTCTGCTCGAAAACCATAAAATTGAATAAAACGGTAAAATAAACAACAACAACGGATGAGATTCGGCTCAAGTGCTTGCAGGCGCGGGCAGGGCACAGTTTCCAGTTTCCAGAATGACAGTCAACGGTAGCACGAAAACAGTAACGACACGGACGGAAGCACAGCGCGAGCAAATCTGTGAGGAAAATATGCATTAAAATGGCCAAATTCCTTCCACAATTATCCTCGAGTCAGTCGGCTCCCATCATCGTCAACTTCTTCCCGCACGAAACGGCGGCGGCAGCAAGTCCTGGACGGTGGTATTTCATTTTCCTTGAATATGGATTACGCCACTTTTGCACAGAGAAGAGACTTCCCCATAGATAGACCAAGGGCACCTGGTTTGGTAGGTACCTAATGGTAATTTATGAGAAAGAAAACAATGAGCTGGAAATTCACGGAGCTGACTCGACGCGATTTTATTACCGTGGCCGCCGCAGTTGCTGGGTGGTGGTGAGCGGTAGCTAGGTAAAGCTCTATCCAATTTTGTTTATCTTTATTTCAATTACTGCCAAATTGATGCTTTCTTAGATTGATCTTGTTACGTTCAATTAGGGTCTATTGAGACCAAGGGGTGGGCGAAATAAAATACTTTTTATGCTAGCATTAACCGTTCGATTGTTTTTACTTATGAGTAGCAATCGCACAAACAGCTTCTGTCTAGCCAGAAGAGGCCGATTTACTTGGTAGACTTTGTGATGAGTGATATTGATAATTAGATGTACTTAGATGTACTTAGATGTAATTAGATGCACTTATACAGTACTAAGTAGGCATGCAATATGTCAGTAATGAGATTATTTCTGGATGTTTATTACTTTGAACTCCTGTAGAAAAGATAAGTATTTACGTGAAAAAGTCCGTTAGACTGATTAGTTTTGAAAGTTGATGTCTCTCTTCGAGATAATAATGGCTGTATGGATTGACACATTCTACCATGACGTTACAACGTTTTTACGTATTCGTAGTAAGATTTTTCACTATAACTCATGAAAACGAGTGTAAACCTCAACATATTTTTTCATATTCGGATTCCTTGTAAAATTTCTGATATATTTAACCTATTGAACATTTAGTTTTCATTAGAAAAACGTGTTCAAAATGCGTATTTGTAGCGCGACGTTACAACGCGCTAGAATCCGACCCTCACGGAAAAAAAATCCATTCCCCTCCTCATGAATAAAAAATCATGTTCTTATGATGTCTGCCAATTCATAATATCATGGTTATGATTCATAATCTCATGAATGAGTTGACCAGAATTATGAATAGAAACAAGCATTTTCATAAATTATATTCATGGTCGCTTCCTAGCGTTACACTTATCTGCCATATGCAATTATATAAATCGCGCGGTCGTCCAGCACAGACATGTGGAAAAAGTTGAACCTGCTATTTTTGCAAAGTTTTTATTTGGTTAGAGTAATAAATGTGCATATATCAGGAAATGGAACATCAAAACAGTAGGCCCGTAAGATTCGGCAGTTTGTTGGGAGTTGATTGAGTTTTTTTTTTTTTTTCAATAATCTATGCAATGCCATCTACTCAAGCGAAAACGCTTAAATTTCTTTGTTTGCGAAAATTTATTGAAGCAAAAGCATACCAGAGGATCTGCATACTACTTAGGACCCTAAGATCAACTTCTGTAATCTCAGAGACAAATAGACCTAACAGTGATAAAAAAATCCTAATTACTTAGAGAGTTGATGTCTTTGGAAAAGTTGTTTGATAAATCAAAGACTTTCAGCTGATTTACCATTGGACGTGAGATTCCGCCATTTGGCGATGCTAATTAAAAGTTTGTAATAATTTGCAAATGATTTCTCAAAAAAAAAAACACAAGCAGTCAAAATTTGTAAATTTGTGGTATCTTTTCAAAAAGTTCCAACTTTTCTTTTATAAATAAACTAATTACCCCGGCAAACTTTGTCTTGCCGTCTTGTGGTGGTTTGATAACTGTTGAGCTCAAAATAGCAGCGCACTCTAGATTGGCTTCATTTCGTTCGTGTTGATTTCCTTCCCAGCTCATGAAAAATCAGTCCTTTATTATTTTTCTAACTTTTCTACTTTATTTTCATAACTTTTTGTACATATAAACACAGCCGCCATGAATACGAACCGAACCGTCCAAGAATCATGCCGATCGGTTCATCCGTTCTTGAGTTTTGTTGCCTTAAAGGAACTTCAAACTCATTTTTATATATAGCGTAAAAGCCCCCTTCTTCGGCCTAGTACCTATATTCATCTCATTTTGTCTCAAAGACTAGAGATGTGCGCCGTCGAGATTTATTACTTCACGCCGCCGGATGTTTTGATTTTCTAGCACGCCGCCAGCTTAAAACTCATCACGCCGCCGAACTTAGAATTTCCTCAATAATCTTCAGAAAATAATCGATTTAAGTTTAAACGCTCCCAAAATCAGGGTGTCTACTACCTGGAAAAACCTGGAAAACCTGGAATTATCAGGGATTTTTTTTTATTTAGGGATTTTTTGCCGTAGGCAGGTTCATCCCGAACAATTATTATCAGGGAATTTTACTCGACCTGGAAAAATCCTGGAATTCTGGTGACAATCAGAGAATTTCTATGTTTATCATTTCAATCCAAATTTTCAGTTAAAAATGCCTCAAAGCAAAAAAAAATGTATGCTTTACTTTTCGGAAAATTGAGTCGACATGCTTTTACAGTTAAGATTTTGAATTCTCAAATCTTTCAATCAGTTACAGTTTTAAATATTGGCTTAGTGACCTAAACTGTAGAAGCTATTTTTCTTTAATTCCATGTAAATGAGCTTACTGTAAAGCAGAATTTATTTAGGTTTGCCTGACAAATTCGCAATTGCCTGTACTGCCCCCACTCGCATAACAGTCCCATATAAATAGGAAACCCAGCAAAGATGGGGCTGTTATGCGAGTGGGGGCAGTGTAGATGTTGTAAAATACCTGATGGAACTTAAAGATATATTTTAATCGTAGTTCCTGCAACTCCCGCAGAATATGATTGATCAATTGGAACTCCTGGGAACCCCCTGAAACTCCCCTGTGACTTCCATTTGCTCATCCTTATAAACACCCTTTAGCCGCCGTTGCAATAGTTACCGTCATTATTAACCCTCTAATACCCAATCCCGCCTTTAGACGGGGTATAATTTGAGCATTTTTGTAATTTTTGTTTCGTGAAAAATCAATATTTTTATATTTTTGGCTTATGTTTAGCGCTGTTTTGTATATCTCAAAATGGTTTTTGGTGTATTTTAAAGAACATTTACATTTTTAAAAAATCATTGAAAAATTGATGTTTTAGTCACCTTCTAGAAGTCATTGTTTATTTTGTATTGAATCGCTACAATTAACATATTTTAAATTTTTCCCAAATCATTCAATCCTAGTTTTAAACTTTAAGGGAATCGAATACACTCTAAAATTATTTTCCTTAAAATTACACGGAAAATAAAATTTTCAATGAAAAAAATTTAAAATAAAAATATTTCAACAATAATCATAAAATCTCAAAATGTTTTCATCTCAAAAAATCCGTACCCCAAATAGGCTTCCAGGAAAAATATAAAACTGTGGGGTTGTTCAAAAATAAAAATTAGAAAAATCAAAAACTGAAATTCACGAAATCGAGAATTAAAAAGAATCATCTTCCAAAACATGTTTAAATCGATTTTAGATGACGAAAAATGGTATTTAGATCAAAATAAAAAATTTGGGTATTAGAGGGTTAAATATTCTTATGCACAATATTGGTTCTGAGCAGCTTTCCCTTAATTTATGCAGGTCATAAAAAAAGGTGCATAAATTAAAAAGTGCATAAAAATAACATGCATAAATTGAGGATTTAGTGTATTTACATTCTCATATGCAAAGTATAGTTTGTTAAAATGTTTCGATATAAGAGATGTAAAAGAGCGAAATATTGAAATCTCATTTTTAACACCGCCGCCGCCGACGACCAAAAATGATGTTTTAACCGCGGCGCACATCTCTGCCGAAGCACCAAAGCAAGCATCACAGCGGTGCCAGACATCAAGAAACAAGTAGTTAATTGAATGAGATTTGGTCACTACAAATACGATGCTTTTTCAATCAGAATATGGTCGTTTCTTGGGTTAACATCTTGGTAATCGAACTTCTACGCAAATCGATCAATAATTTCATTTTCCAACGCCATTTCTTTCAAAATATTTGGTTTGGTTTTCATCTAAACATGCTGCTACCGCTCAAGCTTCACGAACTATCATCCAGTTCGGCAGCACTGATTTGCCAATCAGCTGTGAATGTATGCGAGTGCAAAACGTGGGGAGCGAGCATAGACGATACGTCGCGCCGCACATTGTTGTGACTTCTCCTTTGCGAGAGAGATAAACAATCACAATGAAACTGTCACCTGCTAGGGAAAGGGTGGGTGAGTGCAGAATGCTCTACGATGAGAAAATGTGAGAGTGGTTGTGGATTTGCTGTAAATACTGTTGAGATGAAAAAGGGGCCACCCGGTGGACCGCGATGAGATGAAAATTTTACGGTGTGCTGAAGATAGGTGCGAGTGGCTCGCGATTTGTGATCGCAATAAAATCAAATATTGAAGATAAATCCCACTCTAGTGCATCGTAGGATCAACAGTGGAAGTGAGCACGTGTGTTAAAGGTTTGTATCATTAAATTTGAAGCGTATACATTGCGCTGTGAGTGATTTTTCATGTTGCACATCCTTAATGAGACTAAGATAGGTACAAATACCCTATATATAGATAGAATATGCAAGTAGAACCTCAAACCAAACGACTTCTAAACTGAAAATACTTAAAAAGTTAAATCAAGCCGCACGCATAATCCAACAGGCCAACAGTGGTCTCAACATTGTCCAAACATCGGAAATGTCAAGCGTATGCTTGGCTGTTGGTTGATGCGTGCGGAAAAGTTTGCACACTTGGCAAAGCGTGTACTGAAAGTTTAACTCTCTAAGTCAGTGTTTCCCAAACTTTCAGGAGGTATCGCCCCCTTAGAGCTTGAGAAAAACGTTTTCGCCCCCCTAAGTGAAATTTAATTTTTCTATGATAAAAGTCTGAAACTTTGCTTGGCGGAAGCCCTTAAAAGCCCCATATTTGACATTTGGTAAAACTAGTATTTAATTTGGATACATTAGTATTGCACTAATTTTCATTGAGATATTTTGCAAATGCATTGATTGTCTGCATTTGAGCATTATTGTTATACATATTCTTGAACAAATCGAGCAAAACAGAATGGACTGTAAACATTTACGAACACTTTTTATCTACAACCAGATGTTTTATCCGTGTTCTAAAAGGGGGTTCATCAACACTCGAGATGTTTGATCACAAGTATGCAAATAAAAGTGGTGGGAAGTTGAAAAACAATTACAAAAATATGTTTTGTTCAAAAAGTACAACTCAGGAATATATTGGTGTATTTTCAAATGTGGTCAGCTTTGCTCAGTAACTTAAATCAAAGAAAAGCAAGTGATCCAAATTAACAAGCTTCGTATGAATTGGATAACTTTTTATTGTCAAACAAGTAGACATAAATCAACCATAACTCGGTTTTAAGGTAATTCAACGCTGAATTTGCGTTTTTCTTTTCTTTTTTTCAAATAGCTCCCAGTAATAAGCAATGTTTGGAATTCCCCAGGAAAGCTTCCCTGAAATAATTTCAAACAATGTGTAACCACTCTCATCCGAAAAGTATTCTAAGATTCCTCTTAATCTTCATGTTTTCGATTGAAAATTTTGTGAAAAGAAATCCGCATATGCCCCCAAACAACATCCCGGTTCATCCTCCAGTAGGTGTCCATCCGTCGGTGGATATTGAAATCGTCCGTAATGCTTGTTCCTTTTTGAAAGGGTCAACTAGTAGCGGTCCGGATGGAATTCCTGCAATTGTTTTGAAGAAATGCTGTTCTTGGTTAGCCGCGCCCCTATCTCATATTTTCAACTTGTTCCTACAAGTTACAGCATTCCCAGATCGCTGGAAACAATCGTACATCTTCCCAGTTTTTAAAAAAGGAAACAAACGTGACGTTAGCAACTATCGTGGCATAGCAGCTCTGTGTGCTTCTTTTAAGTTGTTTGAGAAAATTGTTTATTTGCCAAAAGCAATTTTATAAAAAATAGTAAAAGCCAAAAATTCTTTATAATTTAGCCGATCTCGAAACGGACATTTTTCAATAATCTTAGAAACAAAAAATCTTGAAATGTCAAGGGGTTTAATGATTCAGTTGACATTCTGGACTTGTGTTTCAATACATTTGCTATTTACAAATTATTTAAAAAATCGCCCCCTCTTTAGTATTTTCGCCCCCATATTTTGGTTTTTCATATGTTCGCCCTCTTCGGTCTAATTTTCGCCCCCTGGGGGGCGCTTTTGCCCACTTTGGGAATTACCACTCTAAGTAATCAGGGTGAGTCGGTGATTCTAGTGATATCAAAGGCAGACGTAACACTAACATAATGTCCATTCCTTAGTCCCTTGATTTGCCTGTAGCTTTAATGAAAACACAAAATTAGACCCGATTTTCGTACAGAATGACAGGTAAACAAGTTTATACACAACAGAATGGCTTAAATTTATTGTTGAAGTTTTCAAAACTGGGTTTATATTGGGACATGTCTTATGATGCATTTTACAAAAAATGGGTGACACTTGATCCCATCTTAAGCTCATGTATAATTTTGGGGAAAAAAACCTCAGAGGCCTCCTATTTATGGTCTTTTCAAGTTTTCTTGTATTTTCTATGAATATAGTGTATTTCAAATTGAACGATTTCCATAAATTTTCAAGAATATGCCGTATTTTGAAAATAGGGATACTTGATCCCCCTTTTCATGATTTGTATAAAAATAATAATTATCTGACACATTATATCATTGAATATACTAGAATTCCAAGTAAATCGAGGGTTTCAAATAGAATTTTATTTTTCATACATCGAAAGATCAAGTCTTCCCATATCAATATTGTATATACTAAGCTAAATTATCTAAAACATGTTTATTAAAATCTTAGTTGGATGAATGTGCTATGTGCTGTGGAATTTTGACACAATTTGGTTCATTTTTCACAAAATTATTGAGACTTTTTAGAATCTATTAAAAGATTTCTGAAGGACTGAAAACAAACTATCAGTCGTTAGAAAATAGTGGAATTCACAATCACTTGTAACTAAAACATAATCTTTTGTCCAGACGTAGTTTTATATTTCAAGATCCTTATTATTTAGACAGTTGGTGTCCTCGACAAAGTTGTTTGGCTGGTCAAGAACTTTCATTTGATGGGCCGTATGATTTCATATCCTTCTATTAGGAAGCGGTAGAGGGTATACACATTTTTAGTTTCGTTTATCTTCATCTACACGAAGATGGAGTGCTTTATGCAGAATACCTCTTTTTGACTGTCGTTCTATTAACTCTTGTATCTTGGGACCAAGTGAAACCATTTGTCCACGCAAGGGAATCCTCTTCGGAGCTCAACCGCCGGACAACGGCGGAGTGGACAGATTCGGAGTTCAATCACTGGTTCGCGGGAAATGTTCACTGCACTGTGGGTTTTTTCGGTTGGGAGAAATGTGGAACTTCACTGCGTCGCTTCACAAAACGGTGTATTCACGACCGGACGGACCAGAGAGACCGTTATAACTAACTTCAATTCTATTCATAGTTAATTTTGGATCATTTGTTTTGTAGTGGGACACAATGGTTCAGTTGGTGTGTTGTGTGCTGAAAATACAATTCAATTTGCGGTGGACGCAACACCATTCAAATCAATTTTTGAGCATTTAGGGTAATTGTTCCCACCGTTGTGGTAGTACCTAATGTTGCGGTAATGGCAATTGAGCACTTTTTCGACTGAAATGTTACCAAAAGGTATTTTTAATAGATGTATGGTGCTTGAACAATAAGATTGCATCATTTGTTTGCTTAAAATTTGCCCAGAAACCTATTTAAAAAAAATATTTTCCTTAATGTGTTTGCTGCTGTGTTCCTATTGTTGCTGTATCCCATATGATTTCAAAGGGATATCGCAACAATAGGAACAAATACCGCAACATTAGGAACACAATGTTCTTTCAGATAAAAACGAATAAAATGCTCATAACAACATCAAAGTGACAATATTTCGTTATTTTCCCGTAGATTAAGGATGGATTTTGTTATTTTCAATTCAATCCATGTAAAAAGTTTGCTTGGAGCGATACAATTGTGAACCCAGTGCTTAACTCCTCCATGATCGGATCAGTTACCCTATGAGTATTATTTTGGACTGTAATTATCAATTGATTCACATACAATATGTCCAAAGTGAAAAAAGTTCCAGTTTGTAGAATACTTTTTGAAAAATTCTTATCATTTGCCAGCTTTTGCAAAATGGAAACTAGCGTCTTCTCCCATTAAATGGTAAATCCACTGCAAGTCCTTAACTTACCAAACAATTTTACCGAAGAAACCATCTTTCTAAATCTAAGTAATCGGGGTCCTGAGATACATGAAATATTAAATTTGTAAGTTCTCTAGCGCCGCTTTTTTGTGGAACTTTAAACCAAACTATCCATCAACTGTAAGTCTTTGACCAACCTAACAACTTTGCTGAAAACACCTTCTCTCGAAGTTATTTATCAATACGCTGAGATATATGAGATGGTAATTTTGTCAGTGTTTCGTTTGTTTGGCTCTGTTATCATGGTTTGAGTGGCATTTTTACAAGATCGCAGTACAATTACAATTTAAACAATTTTTGGAATTTGTATAAAGTGTAAATGTTGGCCAAACATCACCCCCCTCGTCTCTCAAGAGTCTACGTAGTTTATGAAAGAGACTTAAAGGGAAGTGTAGAATTAACTTTAAGTTAAAATACAAATTAATAACAACAAAACAAAAGGGACTCAATGGTACGCAATTTATTAATGATACCTTGAAAAAGGGCTCATACACAACGAGAAAGAAATTGGTTTGTCCACTGCAGAAGCCGTCCAAGTCAGAGAAATTTGGTCTTTTCCACAGAACTTTTTTTTCGTGACGTTACAACACAAACTTCAACCAGGTGAAACTCAGGCGTCAGTGAACCGATTTCCTTTGTTTTAGTCTCATTTGAAAGATATTCTGGAGTACAAAGACCATACAAAATTTCATATTTGAAACTTGTTCCGAATTTTAATAAATTTCATTAAGGTTTATTTTCCGTGACGTTACAACGCTTAAAAAACCGATACTTTGACCAACCATACCTCATAGTTGTAAAGTAATACAATTAAAATTCTTTGTATGCTAAAAAATCTACATACATTCATCTGTTAATCATGGAAGACTTTTGAAAAATCAGTACGTTGGTGTTTAAAATACGGCAGCTTTGACGAATAGTGTGTCTAAATGCCTTAAAATCACGATTTTATTGTTAATCTTAACCGTCGTTGAATAAGTATTTATTGTTACATTAATATCAAGTTGAATACATTTTTGGACGACAAGAAAATATGTGATGTTATAAAAATGTGGAATATATCAAATTTCAACTTTGAAAAATGAGTATTGATGATACGGGGCCCGTAGAATATGTCAATTATCATTTTCTGACATAAAATGATCACAAATACCATCAAGGACAGAAAAAAAAATCAAACAATTTTTTAGCTTTAAGTTTCAAAGAAAAGAAAAAAACGGCATTGTATTGCAAACAAATTGGAATTTATAAAACTTTGACTCCCTCGATCCCATCCGCTGAAGGCCAGTGGCAATAAAGCCGTCACATCGATTATAATTATGTAGGTATGTCTTGCTAGCAGCTATGCAGTGATAAGCTATTTCGCAACGCAGTCACCATGGCCATTTCTCGTAACGGAAATTCGCTTCTGCCTCGCATCCCATAAGAGCCGTAATTTATAATAATTACACCATGAATTGGCCCGGAAGGGCCCTCGATGATTAACCCAATTCTTTACGGCCGAATGGGCATATTTTATTCATTTTCGGTATTGCATTTTTAAATAATTAGGCAATAAACACATTTTAATCACTGCAGGCTCGGGTGGCGGTGGTGGTTGATTGGTGTGGAAAATTACTGCCAATCACGCTCGTTCTGCTCGGATGCGACGATGGACGTTTCCCTAGGTGATATGTAATTACCTAGGCGAGTGTCACGCTGACAGTTTTTCCCGTTTACTCATTATTGACAGGCATACCGAGGTCTCCACTTGTGTGATTCATTAAGGTTCGTGCAGTATGGACACCATGCAACAAACCGCATATAATGCGCTGTAAAATTTCAGCAATGTGATATGTTTTCATCGAACTCAATACGATTTCATTACTCTCATTACTCTTTTATTAAAAAAAGTGAAGCAGTTGAACTCAAGATGATGATCTGTGGGGCCCATATAGCCGAGGCATAGAGTATCTTCGTGCCTGCCACACGATATACGCATGCAAAATGGTCATTGGCAGAGGAAGCTCTCAGTTAAAAACTGTGGAAGTGCTCATAAAACACTAAGCTGAGAAGCAGGCTTTGTCCCAGTGAGGACGTTACGCCAAGAAGAGAGAGAGATGATGAGCTGGAAATTCAAAGAAGACAGCTTCCAGAGGAAATAATTTCACTGTTGCGTCTAATTAAGAATTATTCTGGAAAACCCCCTCCAAACTACCAATTATTTCACCAAATGTTTTTGTATTTATCGCGAATCCTTTTTTTTTTTAGTTTTTCAAGAATTTTTCTTTACATTTCGGTGAAATTCTCCAGGATTACTTCCAGGGACACCACCAGAGAAGCATTTATCTAATCTAATCTAATATCACACTAACGCAGCCATTACTTGAATGCATCCTGGAAAATGAAGACTTTTCAAGTCATTTTTCTTGTCTAACGGCCAGTCCAACTACGCAGCATGTACCGCAGAGAAGATTCCAGAGATAGAACGATTTCAACATAGTCAACATTTGAAAACATTCTACACCTTGACATCGAGGGGAAAGATGGTAGCGTGGACCTCCCGTACCAAACGCTTCCAGATAACGATATAGATATTTAAACATGTTCGCATATAGTAATATGGCGATGTTACGGTGATTTGCTAAAAACGGTTGATTAGAGCGTGGTAAGTTTCACTGAAAAGAGAATAAAGGATAAAGGTTGAAGGATTCGTCATTGATATAATCGTCATCATTGAAAATTCGAAAGCAGTTTTCACGTCCAAAGCTGATAATTTCGCAGTGAAAATGTATTCATTGTATTGTGGGGGAAGAATGGAGTACAGTGAATACATTTTCAAAGTGAAATTTTCAGTTTTGAATGAGAAAACTGCTTTTAAATTTTCAATGATGACGGTTATATCAATGACGAATCCTTCAACCTTAAGGAATCTCTAGAAGAATTTTTATAGAAATCGCTGGAGCAATCCCTGGAGAAATTCCTAGGGAAATTCCTGGAGGAATCCCTGGAAAACTTCCTGGAGGAATCCCAGGAGAAATTTCTGGACGAACTCTTGAGAAAATTTCCTTGAGAAGTTTTAAAGGAATGCCTGGCGACATCTTTGGGAGACTCCCGTGGATTCTTCGGGGAATTTCTGGAGGAATCCCCGAGGAACTCCTGCAGGATTTTTCGAAAAGTTCTTGAAGTAATTCCTGAGGTACTCCTGAAGGAATTCTAGCATAGCTCCTGATGAAATTTTCGAGAAACTGCTGGGAAACTCCTGAAGAATTTCACGGGAAGTCCTGAGGCATTCCCTAGGAACTCGTAGATGTTCTCGGAGAACATCACGATGAACTTCTGAGGGACTTCTGAAGGAATTTCAGAGGAACGCCTAGAGGAATTCTTGGGTAATTTCCGACTCTTCCAAATACCATAAAGATCATTTGTATGTCAGTGGATGCACAAAGAACACAAAGAAATACTTAACATATTATGAGATACAACAGAGGTAATCGTGGAAGAATTACATCGATAAAGTAAAGAGATACAAGAGTAGAGCTTGTAGAGCTTGAAAGTCTCAACTCATGGAACAGTTTGGATGACCTAGATCACCAAGTGACTGCTGCTAAGTTATCAGAATTGTACTCTGTGGAGTAGCGGAGATTATATTCCGCGAGCATTTGCTACAATAAAAATATCCTAAGTTGTACAGATATTGCGACCCATACTTCAAAATAGGGCCCATATAGCCGAGGCGGTAAACGCACGGGTATTCAGCATGACCATGCTGAGGGTGACGGGTTCGATTCCCGGTCGGTCCAGGATCTTTTCGTAAAGGAAATTTCCTTGACTTCCTTGGGCATAGAGTATCTTCGTGCCTGCCACACGATATACGCATGCAAAATGGTCATTGGCAGAGGAAGCTCTCAGTTAATAACTGTGGAAGTGCTCATAGAACACTAAGCTGAGAAGCAGGCTTTGTCCCAATGAGGACGTTACGCCAAGAAGAGAGAGAGAGACTTCAAAATACATTGGGTCCATTTGTATGCTATGCCAGCAGACACCCAAACAACAACAAATAGAGATAACACTAGTTTACAGCATTTTTGAACTCGGTAAGCTGATGATCATTTTTGGTGTAGAATCATGCCCTGAGTTCGAAAACGCGAAAGAAAAAAATTACAGTAGAGCGGAAATTTTTTCGACTTTCCATACAAGGTTGAAGTTTTGAAATCGATTTTTGTTCTATTTTTAAGCAAAGTCGCTCACTTCAAACATCTCATTCTCCGTAATCAATGCTCCGATTGATCTGAATTTTTTACTGTAACTCGCTTACATATGATATGTCAAATAAACGTCGAGAGAGAATTTTTAAGTTGTTTTTTTCTCATTGAAAAAAATACATTTCTTCAAAAATTTTTGGGAATTTTGCTAAAATTTAAGAAGCTCGCCCCTAAAACTCGCCAATATCTTGAATTTCATCAATCTTACGCAAACCCTGTATTCAGATGATCGAATGGTATTGTATTCAGCTTTTAATTTATGGAAAAAGATTTAAAATTGGTTGAACAAAACGCAATATATTTGAATTTTAGTAAATTACATATTTTGAAAAATTGCAAAACTCGATATTGAGCTAAAACTCAAAAACTGTTCTACTTAAAATTTTTTGAAGGTCGATTTCGAAATCAGCACTAAATTGTGCTTCAAAAATTTTGGTCGTTGACAGAAGTTCACGACTTTCGTTTTATTTTGTAAACTTGTGTAATCGTAATATAATAAGGTGCAACAGACACAATCGTGAAAGAATTATGCCGTTAGAGTGAAGAAAAACAAGAGTAGAGCCTGTAGGCCTTGATGTTCCTAACTCTAGAATAGTTTAGAAAGCCTGGAATATCCCATGAGTGTACCGCAATCATGATAGATGTGCACTCAGGTTCCATCATCAGTATAGACTACATTCCACGAATATTTTTCACAACTAAAGCATGATACAGTATGGAGATATCGTAACCCAAACTTCAAAGTGTATTGGAGGCCATTTGTATTTCACGGAATGTCCAACTACCACAATATCAAGTTACTCACAGCATAGTGAGGTCTAATGGACATCAACGTGACTAAATTTCTTGAACAGAGTGAACACAAACAATGGTAGATATTTCAAATCTTAAGAAAATGAATTCCAGAGTAGTTTGGATGACCTAGATCACCCAAGTCATGTACCGTGAATTTTCTAGGGGTGCTTTGAGGCTTTTTGAGTACCGTAGACTATGTTCTGTGATCATTCATCGTGCATAAAATTTGGCTGAGAATGTTACATTTGTGTCACAAACTTCGGAGTATTTTGGAGGCCTTAGAATAGCTCTGGGATCAAAACTTCAACAGACTATGATGGGTAGTAATACATTGCATGTCGAAGATCAGTGAAAACTATTGATGATTAGCAAAACGATGAAATTTGAGCAAAAACATGCAGAATTTATAAAAACTACAAAAAAAAAAGCCACGTATTTTCGACTCCCCACAAAAGGGGGGAAGGTGCAAAGGGGGGAGGTACCATGCATTTCTTGGCACAACTATTCCCCTTGACTTTAAAAAAAAAAATCGGAGTAAAATGTTTTATAACAAAGAAGATATTGCATTTCTACCAAAAGTAGATCGTCCCAAGTGTTTACGGGTTAATATAGTGTTTTGGGATCTAAAGCCATGCTGTATGGGTATATTATTTGGTATGGGGAAGATGTCCGAAGTCCAAAAGTTGTGACTAGAATTTTCAAGATGGCGGCCCCCAATCCAACATGGCGGCCTAAAATTCCAGATGACAATATGGATGGGTATATTTCGTATAGGGAAGAAGTCTGGATTAAAAAATGGCGACCAGAATATCCAATATAGCGTCACAAAATTCAAGATAAATACTGATTAGGGAATAAGTGATACGCTCGTTACAGTTACCATTTTTTAAAACGGTTTATTATACAATAAAATTACCTGAATCCCCCTGAAACAAAAGGTTTATTAGCAATTAAAATCAAAACATAAAGATTACAAAAATACATAAAATTTTAATCTGCTTAATCTGCTTTAATCATTTTAGGCAGCAAATTAGCAAGATTAAAATTTGATGCAATGTGGTAGATCTTACACCGTAACGCATCGTTCTAAGGTTACGGGACCGGACACCACCAGAGAAGCATTTATCCAAAAAAAATTGGAATATTATCAGAAAGAAGATTTTCACGAGATTTCTTAGAATATTTTCAGCAAGAACTCCACTTAACATTCCCTTCAGAATGCATCCTTGTCCATGTGTTTCTTTGAAAATTCCTCCAGAGATTCTTTCAGGAAATCCTCCAGGAATTTTCCTTGGTACATTTCAGCAATTCCTTAATTAAAAAAATCAATACCAGTGAAAATGGTTCACGGGTGTCCTCAGAAATTCCTTCCGGAATTTTTCATGGAATTCCTTGAAGGACTCCTACAGGAAATTTCTGCAAGGTTTGGTACACGAATTCATGCTTGGTATCCTTCATGTATATATTCGAACATTTTCAATGAAATATTATCTGAATTTTTCCAGAAGTTTTTTATAGGATTTCTTCCAAAATTATTCAAGAAAATCTTCTAGGACTTTCTCCTGGGGCTTCTCCAGGAATTCGTACAAACGTATCTTCAAAAGATGCATTTTTTCCTTGAATATCTGCGAATAGTTCTCCAGTTCACCCAGGTATTATTTCAAAGATTCCTTCAAAAATCTTCTTTTTTATAACTTTTTCAGTAAGTTTAGGATATATTCGCGGTTACAATCAGCATTCCTCTGAGATTTTTTTTTGTTTCCGTAGGATTTAAGAGTTTTTGAATACATATCTTCAGATATTGTGTAAGGATTTTCAGAGAATTCCTTCCGAGTTATCATCTTACCTTACCAATCAAGCTAAGACCGAGGTGGCCTCTGCTGTACATAGTAGCCGCCTCCATTCCACTCGGTCCATGGCTGTTTGTCTCCAGTTCCGCACTCTGCGTAGGGTCCACAGATCGTCCTCCACTTGGTCGATCCACCTAGCTTGCTGCGCTCCACGTCTTCTTGTATCGGTCGGATGACTCTCGAGAACCATTTTAGTCGGGTTGCTATCCGACATCCTGATGACGTGACCCGCCCACCGTAGCCTCGGTAGCCCACCGTAGATCGGTCTATTCAGCGTTTTGTGGATAGTTAACTTCGTGTTACGGCGAACTTTATTCGATCGTAGAGTTCTGCGGAGTCCAAAGTAAGCACGATTTCCTGCCACAATGCTCCTCTGAATTTCTCTGCTGGTGTCGTTGTCGGCGGTCACCAGTGAGCCCAAGCACACGAATTCTTCAACTGCCTCGATTTCATCACCGTCGATATAAATTCGGGGTGACGGGCGCGCTGATTCCTCCCTGGAGCCCTTTGCCATCATGTACTTTGTCTTCGACACATTAATGACTAATTCGATTCCCCTGGCTTCACTCTTTAGTCGGATGTACGTTTCCGCCATCGTCTCAAATTTACGAGCTATAATATCAATATCATCAGCGAAACCAAGCAGCTGAACGAACTTCGTGAAAATCGTTCCACTCGTGTTTATCCCCGCTCTCCTAATTACACCCTCTAAAGTAATGTTGAACAGCAAGCACGAAAGACCATCACCTTGCCGTAACCCTCTGCGAGATTCGAAGGGACTCGAGAGTGTCCCTGATACTCGAACTACGCACATCACTCGATCCATCGTCGCCTTGATCAATCGTATCAGTTTATCCGGGAATCCGTATTCGTGCATAATCTGCCATAGCTGTTCTCGATCGATTGTGTCATACGCCGATTTGAAATCGATGAACAAGTGATGTGTGGGCACGTTGTATTCGCGGCATTTCTGCAACACCTGGCGGATGGCAAACATCTGGTCTGTTGTAGCGCGTTCGTCCATAAATCCAGCCTGATATTGCCCCACGAACTCTTTTGCAATCGGTGATAGACGGCGGCATAAAATTTGAGAGAGTATCTTGTAGGCAGCGCTCAGTAGTGTGATCGCGCGGTAGTTCCCGCAATCCAACTTGTCGCCCTTTTTGTAGATGGGACACACGATACCTTCCATCCATTCCTCCGGTAATATTTTCTCCTCCCAAATCTTGACCCAGTGTAGTGTTCTCACCAGTGCTTTTCCACCGTATTTTAGAAACTCGCTTGGTAGTTGATCTGCTCCAGCGGCTTTGTTGTTTTTCAACCGGCCAACCTCCTCCTCAATCTCTTGGAGGTCAGGGTCCGGAAGTATTTCGTTCTATGCACATACTCCTAGATCTGTTACCATGCCACCTTCAGTACTTGCACCGTCGTCATTGATGTGCTCATCGTAATGCTGCTGCCACCTCTCGACCACCTCACGCTCGCTTGTGAGAACATTCCCGTGATTATCTCGACACATGTCGGCTTGTGGCACAAAGCCTCTGCGCGAGCGGTTCAGCTTCTCGTAGAACTTTCGTGTGTCCTTAGCGCGGTACAGCTCTTCCATCGCTCCGCGATCTCGTTCTTCCTGCTGGCGCTTCTTCATCCGGAAGACTGAGTTCTGCCTGTTCCGCGCCTGTTTGTAACGTGCCTCATTCGCTCTCGTACGGTGTTGCAGCATTCTCGCCCATGTTGCATTCTTCTCGTTTTTTCAACTGTTCACATTCGCCGTCGTACCAGTCGTTTCTGTGATTCGGAGTCGCGAAGCCTAGTGCTGTAGCCGAGGTACTACCGCGGCGTTCGACTTCGACGCGTGGTGATAACTGTCGAAAGTTTTGAGCGCATGCATACAGCGACTAAGTAGTGATCCGAATCTACCCGAGCAGGAGAAAATAGCTGAAGAATATCTAACTGAGGTATGCAAAACCGAATACCTACAACCTGAATGAGGTGTTAAGAAGCCCTGCATAAGAGGTAAAATACCTAAAATAATAACTGGTATGTATTCTGTGCATAACGCGTGAATAATGACTTCAGGTATGGCAATACCTAAATGATAATCGGCAAATTTTTCCATAATTGAATAATACCTCAAGCAGCCCTCAACACCAAACCAATACCTCGTTGACGTATTTAATCAATACCTTCAAAATACCAAAATAAGTTATTTTCAATACCTGAATAACCGGCCAATACCTTGCCTTGGTGTGATACCTGACTTTGGTATGCTCCGGTTATGAATCAGTTATTCATTCCTGCTCGGGTATGTTCGCACTGCGGTATGTGCGGACGTTAGTTATATCCGAGATGAATTTACCGTCGATTAGAACGTGGTCGATTTGGTTTTCTGTTTGATGGTCGGGTGATCTCCAGGTGGCTTTGTGGATATCTTTGCGGGGAAGAAGGTGCTTTGGACTACCATACCACGGGAGGCTGCAAAGTTTACGCATCGCTGGCCGTTATCATTCGATACGGCGTGCAGGCTGTTTCGCCCGATTACCGGTCTGTACATTTCCTCCCTTCCTACCAGCGCGTTCATGTCGCCGACAACGATTTTCAAGTCACGCGGCTAGCAACCATCGTATGTTTGCTCTAACTGCGCGTAGAACGCTTCTTTCTCGTCATCGGGTCTCCCTTCGTGTGGGCAGTGGACGTTGATGATGCTGTAGTTGAAGAAACGGCCCTTAACTCTCAACATGCACATCCTTGCGTTGATCGGCTGCCACCCGATCACACGTTGTCGCATCTTGCCCAACACTATAAATCCTGTTCCCAGTTCATTGGTGGTGCCACAGCTTTGGTAGAAGGTAGCCGCACGATGCCCGCTTTTCCACACTTTCTGTCCAGTCCAACAAAGTTCCTGCAACGCCAGGATGTCGAAGTTGCGGGGATGTAGTTCGTCGTAGATTATCCTGTCACATCCTGCGAAACCTAGTGACTTGCAATTCCATGTTCCAAGTTTCCAATCGTAGTCCTTATTTCGTCGAGTGGGTCTTTGCCGATTGTATCGAGTCGTATTTTCTCCTATGTTATTCGCAATGGGGATTTTTACGGGTGGCTTATTGGGCCTACGCCAACACTCCTGTCTCGCCGGAGGGCCATCGTGCCAGTTCTGTTTAGCGTCCCAACCAACACTGGGACGACCACGCTGATGGGGCTACCACCTTGGATCTAGCTGGGCGTGGTGCAGCGTTTCTTACTCAGCCGCTGGATGCCAGAACAGACGCTGTTTGAGCCGCACCTCCTTGGTGAACAGACGCTAGGATCGTACCTCCTCAATCTAGTTGAAGTCAGAAGGACAACAGTGCCCAGGCTGCACTACCAGCTAAGCACACAACTCTTACCTGGCGGTGTTTGTCATCGCTTGACCCGTGGAAGCATGAGGTAGGAACTTGTGAGGACCAGAGCTATATTAGAAGCTCTCCTTATCGACTCACCGTTTTGCAGCCCACGCTCCTCGTCACCGTGAAGTTGGTTTCCTGCTCAGCGCTCACGCCCACGCAGCACTCATGAAGTGGAAACCTAATAAGGCCGGAACAAATCTTAAGTTTTCCTTTTGTTACTTTACTCTTTGACTCGTCAGAGTGGGGGAGGGGATAGTGGTAATGATAAATAATAAATGTATTTGATGAAAAACTACCCAAACAATGGCGCAAAATTATCAAACTCTTCGGATTTGTTAAGTAATTTTCTCGGCAACCCTAATTTCACTTAAAAATTTTAAATTTTATGAGTGAGAGGATAATTGTAGCCAGATTCAGAACACGGGCGCGAAACCTTACCATGATCCAATGTTACGTGCCAACCGTTGCTGCCGAATGGCAAGACAAAGAGAACTTTTACAGTCTACTAAATGCTGTCATGGACAAGATTCCGAAAGGTGATATCAAGATCCTCATGGGCGACTTCAACGAGAAGGTTGGTTCCGACAACTCGGACAAGTCATGGGACGCCATGGTCTCGGAGAAATGAGCGAAAACGGAGAGCTGTTTGCAGAGTTTTTTGGCATCAATGACAAAGTGATTGCGGGATCCCTCTTTCCTCATCGACCACTGCGCAAAGTAACATGGGTTTCCCTTGATGGCGTCACGGAAAACCAAAAAGACCACATCTGCATCAGTCGGAAATGGAGACGGAGCCTTCTTGATTAGCGCCGACTTTGCGTTCGACCATCATCTCCTAATCGGCGAGATCCGGCTGCGCATTGCTAGGATCCATCGGCAGGAGTAGAAAATCGGGCACCGGTTCAACACACTGGAACAAATGGTAGGCATTGCTGTGAACAGGTCCTTCGTCGAGGAGCTGGAGAACCGTGCTGCGGATAACTATTCCAGAAGGTGGAAGCATAGAAGATTAATGGAGCAGCATTAGGAACGCCTTCATCACTAGCGGCGAGAATAATTTGGGTGAGCTACGAATCCAGAGAAAGGAGTGGATCAAAGATGATACCTGGGGGAAGATAGAGGAGCGAACGAACGCCAAAACTGCAATAGAGCGAATGAAAACACGATATGTCAAAGCCGTAACCCGTCAGAGCTATTCGGTTCTGGAGAAGCAAGTGGAGCTTTCATGTGGGCGAGACAAAAGAGCGTGGGCGGACTCTCTAGTCGACGAAGGTGAGAAAACCGCAAATACCGGTGACATTCGTTTCCTCTACGATGTCGCACATCGCCTTAGTGCGACTAAGAAGAATGCTAAGATGCACGTGAAAAATACATCTGAACAGCTATTGACCCATCCGGGTTACCAGCTGAAACGCTGGTTCGAGCACTTTGGAAACCTTATTCAAGTGTCGGCCACGACATCAACACCGCAGCATGATCCGCCAAGGCACATTGGGCAAAATCAAGCCCAAAGGTGGAAAAAATTAATAACTTTCTCAATACAAGACACTATGTGATCATCAATGGCTTTTTCGAAAGCAAATTTTCTCAAAAATTGGAAGGTGGACGATTCATGTACGGGCAACTTCTCTGAAGCGAGTTATAGAGCCCGTTTTACCCCAGTTCCCCCTCAAATTTGTGAATTTCTGTTATTTCACGACACTTGTTATGATTTTAATGATTATTTCGCTGGGATACCATCGCCCCACTCCCATTGAGTAACGTTACATACAAAAAGTTATTAAAATGTTGGAATTTTAGGGTGTTGTGGGTATTATGACGGATGTCATCATTGGCTTAGATATGACCGACCCGCTCGGTAGGTTAGTTCAGACTATTGTATTTCAAACTATCTTATTCTAATGTATGTACGCGCAAAGGTCCGAGACACTGCGCATATATAAAAATGCTGAGATCGCATGGTTCCCACGGGAAGGTAGGAACGATGCACACGTATTGCATTTCGGGTTACATGCGCGGTGTAACCGAATCCATCACACCTTACCCCTAAAGAAAATCGATTAGTTTATAATCGTAAATACTGTATTTTTAACAAATATTACTTTCACATTTTTGTACGATACTTCCTTCCTCCTCAACAAAAATGCTGGAGGCATTGATTTGAATGAAATTACTATTTTATTAATCTAGATATATGTACTTTCATTTTCTTGTTTTGATTGTTAGCAATTGTAGCGTTTGGTTCTGAAAGTTCAATTACTTTATACGGGCCATTATTGGTAGAGTCTAATTTATTTCTGTTTTCTATTTTAAGGTAGACATTGTCGCCTATTCTCAATGGGGTGGCTAATGTATTTGCATTGGCTCTTTCGGTTCGTTTAACCTTTTCACTTTTTATTGTGTTCAATACTCTTTCGTGAATTACTTGAAATCTGAATTTAAGCTCTTTTGCATAGGAATCAACATTGTATAATGGATCAGGTATTGTGTTATTTTTATCATAGAAATCGAATTTATTCGCCGGTCTTCCAAATAGTAGTTCAAAAGGTGTAAAGCCATGACTCAAGTTTGGTGTGGTGTTATAGCAGAAGCAGTAAAATGGAAGCCAAGAATCCCAGTCATCTCTTCGCTCGTTTGAAAAGATTCGCATTTAAATTCATTTAAATTGGAGAATACGTGGTGAAGTTAATTGTCGTTTCAGTACATCAAATGAATTTTGGCAGTCAATGCTCCATATGAATTTAGTATTTTTTCTCAGAAGCTTGTTCAGCGGGTTTGCTATTGACGCGAAATTGGGAATAAATCGCCGATAATAATTGCACAGAGCAACGAATCGACGTGTTTCATCTGCGTTCTTAGGGACCGGATAGTTGAAGATTATTGAGCATTTTGAAGGGTCTTGTTGGATACCGTTAGCGGATATATGGTGCCCTAAAAATGTAACCTCGCTTTTGAAAAAGTTACATTTGCTTGGGTTTAGTTTAAGGTTGAAATCTCTCATTCGTTGAAATACTTTTTTCAGATTAGCCAGGTGGTGTTTAATGGAGCAACCTGTTACTATGACGTCGTCGATGTACAGGAATGCACATTCGGGTGAAAGACCACTCAGTGCAATCGTCATCATCCGCTGAAAACTATTTGGACTCACGTTCAGTCCAAATGGCAAGCGGTTGAATTCATAATGACCGGTGTCTGTCGAAAAAGCTGTATATTTCTTGCACGCTTCCGCTATTGGGATTTGATGAAATCCGGACCGTAGATCGAGCGTGGAGAAATATCTCGCTCTCCCCAGTTGGTCAAGAATATCGTCAATCCTTGGGAGCGGAAATTTATCGGCCATGATGTTCTTATTTACTTGTCTAAAGTCGACAACTAATCGCCAGTTGTTTTGGTTATTAGATGCCTTCTTTGGAACAAGAAGGACGGGTGAATTGAAAGGAGATTTTGAATGTTGGATTACATCCTCGCGAAGCATTTTCTCCACCTGCCTATTTATCTCCGGGATTCGGGAGTCCTGTAGTTTTTAATGTAGGTTGGTTTTGGATTTTCCAGAAAGATTTGCTGTTCGTAAAAGTTATTGCATGTAAGCATGTCGTTGTTCAGTGAGAATATGTCGCTGAATTCAGTGCACAAATGTTCGAGATTACTTTTGACTATCGGGTCAGGATGCTGTATGTTGAGTTCAGATAGTAGTTGTTTGTTCCTGTCTTTCGTATTTTGGTTGTTTGAATTGGAAACACTTTGAAAATTTTTTAAAGGTTCTAGTTTAGGCATGAAGTTTATGGGAATTACTGCATTAGATTCAGTTGTATTCAGAAATTTCAGATAGGTGTTGTCTTTGTCGATTATTGAGTTGGCGTAGAATATGCCGGGGGTAATTTCCTGCGCAACTGCTACCATTGGTTCCGGGATGGTAGGTATTCTTACTTGTTTTATTATTTCGCAACGGGGCGGGATAATGAATTTTCCGTGAAGGTTATCGACAATGGGCAGGGAGGCGTTTGCTGTTCCGATATGAAGTATCCAACTATCATAATTAATTTGGCATTTATACGCGGTGAAGAAGTCTCTTCCAAGAATTCCGTCAGTCGGAATTGGGAAATCGTTTTTCACTATATGTAATTTTTGTAGGAGTTTGTTACCGTCTATCAATATGTTGGAATAGGTACTTGCGATTGTTTTTTCAGATGTGTGTCCAATTCCTGTTATATTACACGTGTCGTTTGGAAATACGGTACGGTTTAAATTTACTTTGTTTGCTTTAATAATCGAGATGTCAGAACCACAGTCGATCATCAATGTGCACTGTAAGTCTGATAAATCGGTCATAAGGTAAACAAAGTTTGTAGCGGCCACGTTTATTGCATAAGCTGTCCTAGCGGTACCCCTAAAAAAGGATGGTTTGCGCTTTGTTGCGGCATTTGTGGGGGCGTTTGGTAATGTTGTTGCATTTGGGGCATCTGTGCATGATGCGCTTGTTGTAAGTGGGGTTGACCTGGTGTCATTTCTTGGGCCAGATACATATTTCTCTGTTGGAAACCTCCTCTTTGGTTTCCATATCTCTGAAAATTGCCTGGGGACCCGCGCCAATTGCGGAAACTTCTGCGGTTTTGTTGGAAATTTTGGCGATTTTGTTGAAAGTTTCCAGATCTGTTTCCTTGAAATTGTCGACCTGTGTTGCCGTTAATAAATCTGCGCCGATTTTGTCTTCCTCTACCGTCCCGAGGATGACCTCGAGAATAGAACACGTTAGCAGAGGTGGGTTCATTAGCGTTCTGTTGTGGTTCGTTTTCGGTAACCTTTTGGATCGCTTCGTTAAGTGTCGCGAAATTACTGGCTTTCAGAATTAAGCTACTTTCTTTGCATTTTACGCCGGCAGCAAGCGCTTTTACAGCAGCTTTTGTTGCCAATTTTGAAGCTGCAGCAGCTGGGATTTGTTCGCTTAGGTATGATTTTTCTAGATCAAGGGCTAATTTTTCCACTTGGTCCGTGAATGAGTTTAAATCTTTTGTTTGTTTTGTTGCATTAAGTTTGGCTAGCGCAACTTCTGGAGGTTGTTCCTCCTTGCAGTTATCTTTCAAGGCGTCGATGATGGCTTGAATACTGGCGGGATTTTGGCCAACTGCGGCTCGTGCTCTCCCATCCAATTTGGATTGTATTACAGCAATAGCTCCTGCGCGGTTTACGTCGGTTTCGAGCAGGGCTAGTGCACTGAGTGCTGATAATACTTTATTAAGTTTTCCTCCGGTACCATCATATTCGGGTACCGTTTGGCTAGCTGTCATAATCATATCTTTCAAAGAAGCCATTTTAACGTTTCTGTAATGTCTACGCTTTAGTTTTATAAAAAATATGAATGCTAACGCTATTGTTTTAACGCACAAGGTAGACTCTTTTGCATAAACTAGTTTATAGTTGATTATTAGAATAATATTGTCGTATTTTTGTCTGGCACCTTTTATATAAAATGTAAGTTCAGCAGATGTGAACTTATTTTCATATTGTCTAAGCAAATTGCTTAAATGGTTTAGCGTTTGAAAAGCTTGATGCTTTTTATTTGTTAAAAAACTTTTATTATAGTTTCTGTTTGATGCTTTATTAAAATTAGTTAGAATAGTGTTAAGAACGGCGATATGGGTATCAATTTCCAGCTTTAATGTTTCGATATCCATTTATGGCTACGAACTTCACCATTATTGCTTATGTTAATTCGTGAAGGCTAATAGATTGGTTAAAAGTCGATGAAAGTGGTTATTTTTTTTTTTTGCTTCATAACAAAGTTTTGTTGGAAGAATGGCGCCGAAGAAATTCGATTTAAATTGTTTTACTAAATCGGTGAAATTATTCGAACCAAAACTAGACAATCACAATTATATTTAGGGTGTCAATGGCCTACCTTTTCTTCTGTTCTTTTCCACACTAAATGTAACAAATAGATGCTTCTGAACCGCAGTGTGCCGCATCCAGGGGCAGATGATCGTCGAGTATCAGGGTTTTCATCGAGCTGGCTAGGATCCGTAGCTGCACTTCATAGTCGTCTTCGGTTTCAGGTTCACTGTCATCATCAAAGCGAATGCTGTGCCTTGCAAGATAAATCCGCGAGAAGCGATTGTCTTCTTCTGTTTAATCCAGTTGTCAAAATACGAGCGCACCACTGTGAGCGGTCTTCAATCCATTTCATCACACTGATCACTTATTGGAATTATTAACAGCTTTCGGGTTCAGCTTAAAAACCAAAAGAACTACTGTTTTCGCTGTTTGATTTTTCGGTCACTTTTATCGTCCGGTTTCGGCGATGAGCTTAGTTTGCCACTATTCACTCGTTTCAACTAGTCGCGCTGCACTGTAACTTCAGCCAGGTTGGCTACGGATTTTGCCATTCTCTGGGCGGCTTTTCTCCTCTCACGCTTTGCAACGAATTTGTAAATTGTTATCACTAGTTGCAGCGATACGATTGCAATAATTATTAATAGTTTCGTTTCATGACCGATATGGAACTCGGTATGAATGTCTTGATTGTTGATTATTGTCATTTCTCCGTCACCGCTTTGCTTCACTGCGGGACTGGATTTTTGGTTTCCCATTTTTTTTTCACAGGTTCACTGTCACTGTCCAGGTAGCCATGTTATGACGGATGTCATCATTGGCTTAGATATGACCGACCCGCTCGGTAGGTTAGTTCAGACTGTTTTATTGTATTTCAAACTATCTTATTCTAATGTATGTACGCGCAAAGGTCCGAGACACTGCGCATATATAAAAATGCTGAGATCGCATGGTTCCCACGGGAAGGTAGGAACGATGCACACGTATTGCATTTCGGGTTACATGCGCGGTGTAACCGAATCCATCACATGGGGTCAATTAGGCAATGGTATATTTTCAAGGTAGAAATTCATTTTTTATTTTTGTTTATGATTTTTTACGTGACAATAATTAAATAAATGATCGAATACACATGGTTTATTCCTAAAGAAACCATTTTTGGCGAGTTTGATCTCAAATTATGTGTAATATTTGAGTTTTCCCGCATACAAATATGAGTAGTTCCCATCCTTATACCACCGATTCCAAACATTTCCAAACGATGAGCCATTGCTTATATACTCCAAAAATATCCTAAATGTTGTTTGCGCATAGCCCCATAGACGGGAGGTGACGGCAGCATATAGTTTTAGAGCTTAGTTTACCCAAATTCCCCTATAAACTTATTTTTTATTGTTTTTAAATTTAAACAACTTTAACTTGAAACTTCTATGCATGATATTAGTTAATATTGATGAAGAGCTAACCAGCAATATCACTGCATCCTATGAAATTTGGAAATTTAGGGTACAATGGGGTTAAATGAAAAAAAAAACAATCAAAAAGCTTGAATGACAATATAAGTTGACAAATAACTTGTTTGAAATATAATATCCATACGAGTTCATTAATGACTGATTAATGCACTGGTAGAACACATATAGCCGAAGTGCTAAACGCGTGAGTATCCAGCAAAACCGTGTTGGGTTCGATTTTTTGTCGGTCCGGGGTTTGGCATTATTGAAATTCCCTTGACATAATGTCACATGAACGACAGCATTTCTTCAGAATTGATGTGTGTATCAACATATTGACTTGATTTTTCGTATACGGATAGTACTGACCGTCAATTTTAATGCGGATTGATTAAAAATTGATTGAGTTATGTCGAAAACCAACCCGTTCAAAGAAAGAATTGAGTGTATGTAATGTAGGGTGCAAGACTTACAGGGTGTCCGATTTTGCACAGTACGTACAGCAAATTATCTAGCCGAATACAAAAAATCAAATCAATACCAACATCTTGAGGAATTTATATCTAACCTGAAGAGTTTTGTTTTTTGTGCAATTGAACTTGATTAATTGCTAAACTTTTCTTTTGCATTGACCATATCCACCACTGATCTTCGTTAGCGAACTGCATATACGACATAAATTTGTTCTAGAACATCTGGCATGGAAATCATCCCCAGAGCAAAATTCATCTAATATAATGGCAGTATGTCTTTATAAAAACGATGAAATTGTACTACCGCCACAAACGAGAAGATTCTGCTTCAATGAACGCGACGCCAGATGAAGGTGACTTAGATTATGATAAGATGTGCCAAGAGATGTGCTTAGGAAATCTAGTATCTATTACTAAAAGACATACACTATCCGTCATAAGTAGAGACTCACACAAAGTATTGCAATAATATTGAATCATCCTAACTCACCTCTAAAACCAGAACACCTACGCTTTCCGAAAAGTTGTTGCCTTTGGGCTTCTGAATCACATTGATGAAGACAGCATTTTTGTAAGGCATTGGAGATATCAAGGTGAGTAAATGCGATACAATATTGTTGCAATACATTTTTTGAGTATATACTTATGACGGGTAGTGTGCTTGGCTAAGTGGAATAAGACTGTCATATTATTAGTGTATAGCAAAACAAAATAAATATCTATTTGATGTTTAAGTTGCTATTTCGTTAACAAAAATATATCAAATGCATTTTGGAGACTTTTTACTACAATGTGTTACTACAACCCCAATAAAGTCTATCGGCAAGCAGCAGTTTGGATATTCTCAAATTCACGCTACAGCTCTTCATCATGAAATGCTTGAAATGGTGAATAATGGAAGTATGCGACATGGATTTTAAATATTATTTCACGCATTGATTATAAATTTCTTCATCTTCAATTCCAAAATTCTGAGAAATAAGCAGCAGCATATTTTGCCCCATTATCCCCCAAACGTCATATTTATAACATCTTTCATGTATACTCATTGGAATCAGAATGTTATAATATGAATGATATATTATATTAACTGCAATGGAACAATTTGATTATACTTTTAGGGAAATTGGGGCGAAACAGGATTTACACCCCGCTGAAGCAATGTCGTAAGTACAAGAATCATTCGTATAGAAATTATTTGCCAAACAAGCTATTTGTCAACCTATATTGTCATTCAAGCTTTTTGATTGTTTTTTTTTTTCATTTAACTCCATCGTACCCTAAATTTCCAAATTTCATAGGATGTAGAGATATTACTGGTTAGCTCTTAGTCAATATTAGACATCATGCATAGAAGTTTCAAGTTAAAGTTGTTTAAATTTAAAAACAATAAAAAATAAGTTTATAGAGGAGTTTGGGTAAACTAAGCTCTAAAATTATATGCTGCCGTCACCTCCCGTCTATGGGCTATGCGCAAACAACATTTAGGATATTTTTGGAGTATATGAGCAATGGCTCATTGTTTGGAAATGTTTGGAATCGGTGGTATAAGGATGGGAACTACTCATATTTGTATGCGGGAAAACTCAAATATTACACATAATTTGAGATCAAACTCGCCAAAAATGGTTTCTTTAGGAATAAAACATGTGTATCCGATCATTTATTTAATTATTGTCACGTAAAAAATTATAAATAAAAATAAAAAATGAATTTCTACCTTGAAAATATGCCATTGCCTAATTGACCCCACAACACCCTAAAATTCCAACATTTTAATAACTTTTTGTATGTAACGTTACTCAATGGGAGTGGGGCGATGGTATCCCAGCGAAATAATCATTGAAATCATAACAAGTGTCGTGAAATAACAGAAATTCACAAATTTGAGGGGGAACTGGGGTAAAACGGGCTCTATAACTCGCTTCAGAGAAGTTGGCCTTACATGAATCATCCACCTTCCAATTCTTGAGAAAATTTGCTTTCGAAGAAGCCATTGATGGTCACATAGTGTCTTGTATTGAGAAAGTTATTAATTTTTTCCACCTTTGGGCTTGATTTTGCCCAATGTGCAAGGGTTCGATGCATTACCCGTGACAACACCAAAGCTCCATCAGTGCAGGAGATAGAAACAGCCATCTAAAGCATGAAATCGAACAGAGCCCCGCGGGGGTCGATCGCATATCAGCCGAGTTGCTCAAAGCTGACCACGTAGTATCTGCATAACTGCTGCATCAATTTATTCTGCAACATATGGGAAACCGCGATATTTCCGGTCGTTTTTTTTTAGTCTTTTTAAAGGTTCCCAAAAAGCGTGACCTGACTGTATGCAACGGGGTACCATGTTGCTGTGCATCGTTCTCGAAGTCCTCTGCAAAGTGATCCTTAACCGGATATAGGAGAAGATTGACGCAACTCTCGGACGGTAGCAAGCAGAAAGATCGTGTGGAACATATTGTCACGCTCCGTATCAATATCTTGTTAGCCAAACCGCGGCCGATGATGGCACCAAGATCGACATACTTGCACAGATCAAGAAGGCGAGGGCTGCCTTTGCCAACAAGGAAACAGAGGAAGGCGATCTTTCAATTCGGGCCCTCTATGGCCCTCACTATGGGTGCTCAGGTAAATAAGTAAGTCAGCTAGATCTGATAAATCTGAAGAAGATGAAGAAGAAGAAGGCACCAGTAGAACGAACCAGCTTTTGTAAAGACTAATATGTTTCTAAGACTATGTTTCACTGGATGGTAGAATTTACAACGTTGTTGTCACAAGGGTTTTTTCTCTTTTTCTCTCTAGTTTACTAAATCAAACTGTTGTTCTGAAGTAAGTACTATTCATCTTTGGCCATGCACTCGGGTCTTCTCGAAAGCACATCGCCGTTCCATTCCATCAGATTGAGCATTCGCAAGTTACAGAAATGTCACACCTCGAGATATTGCATACACCGAGTTCTCGGTAGGTATCAAACACTTGATTCCAAATGCCTTCTCGAGTGATGTGCTGGATCATAGAAACTCTGTTGAAAATGAAAGCTTGCATCTGGATGGATGAAACGACAGCTTAATTATAAATATTTCAGACGATGTGCATGAGAACTGTCGGAATGTTCAGGAAGATACAATCATACTATAAAAACCAATAGATTCCAGTGACATGATGCAGCAAAATGGCTTTGTGGCATCAAGAAAATGTCATTCAGTGACAAAATTTTATGTGCATTGCATTTGGTATTTTACGCTTCAACTATAGCTTTGTTCATTTATGACGATGACCAAAGATTATCAACAAAAGCCAATTATGTGGTAATTTGTGCTTGAAACACAAACACAAATTCCTTGAAACCACTCATCCAAACCCAATGCACCCACAAGGGATCATTCTTTTATCAGCTTTAATTTGCCTCTAATTGGAAATTTCATTCCAATTTCAGTCTTCTTGATTAAACCAAACTTATTTTGCAACAGTATCAATCCCTCATCAATTCCCGGAGAGAATGTGATTAAATATTCCGATTACTTCACGTTTCACTGCCGACACTGAATGCTCATTTTATTTCAATCTCATGCTCAAAGTGTCCCCTTGGCGCAAAACCCCCACTCTTCCCGGGCGATGTCCAGTTCGCAATCCCAGACGGAACGGCACCAGATTGCCAAACGACATTTTCATATCCTGGACCGCACCGCACACCGTTTTCGGTCCCTGGCTGTCAACCACTGTCGAATCTGTGCTGAAAATTAGATGTCCCCATAAACGCACTCACCAAATGAAAGCCCGCGGCGGCGGCGACGACAATGCAATGGACAGACGGACGACGGTCAGCCCTCCTAACTACGTTTTCATGCACTTTCGATTGAACCCCGGGATAAACGAATATGCAGATATGTACATGCTATTGTGCCAGTGCAGCTGCTGCTCTGTTCCTGTGCCGCCGACGGACGCCAGTCATCGTTGTCGGATTGGTCCCGAAACCGTTTAAAATGCTCGTTACAGTAGTCGTCCTACTATGTACTATGGTGTGGATGGTTTTGGGGTCCATGGAGTGATGCCCATCGCCGTCGTGTGTCACTACCGCACTCCGGTGTCCGTTTGTTCGTAATTAAAATACGTGTTCCAAATAACAATCAATAATGCGGCCACGCACTCGCTGTCACCCATATTGCCGGTAGGTTTCGTTTGTTGGACGCCTACAAACTTCCTGGGATGCGCAAACGAGTAGTACGTTGCATCGAAACAAGTGACGTCATTATGGAGGGAAAATGACAATGGATTTTCTGAAAGTAGACTACAGCCATTCGGTAGAAAACTGCAAACATACATTAGGTATAATGAGACGAGAAAAGAACGTAAATTAATTTCTGTGATGCAAAACGGCATGGAACTGAATGGTATGCAGAAATTTTACGGAACTATCAGTAGCGTGTGGGGAAAATCAACGACGTTTTTTGTCATGTGCCAAATTCGAGAATTTCATTTGCTGATAAATAACGTCTGCGTTAGGTTTGTCGGATAAATGTCATGAATATGATTGCTACAACGTTTGGATTTTGTAAATTGGCTACGAGGAACTGTAACAAAATTTAGCTGACGGCAAGTTAGATTTTTTGAAATTTGATTTAAAAATTATTTCGTATTTACAATTTACCCTGAAAATCCAACTGATTTCGAACATAACATGAAAAAAACTGGCCATTCTCCGAAAAATAATAATTTAACTCGGGTCGTGGGGGCTTCATCATTTTCCGGTACCATCTGCTTGACGATGAACGCGACCAGAAACCATAAAATGCGTGTGTAAATTTTGCATTCAATTGGGGAAGCACTATACTTTCTCTATCGATTCGATTGCTTTACATTTTCCCGGTTGCAATCATCGCATTTGCATGTTTAATTGAATTGTTGCACAGACAATGACCGAAAACTGAGACGACCGTGGTGTGAGACGTCCGTTGATTGGCTGCTGAAAAGTTAACGTTCTTTTTTTGTTAAACAAGAAAGCCTATATTTCGGTGCAGCATTTTATTTCAGAATGGGTCCATTTTATTATTGGGCCTCTCGCTGGAATAATTGATGATCGACACAAAATCAATTATCACAAACAAAACGTTTAAAATGTACACATTTTAATCCCAGTTGCCATAATCAAATGTGCAAAACAATGTCATATCAAACAGAGTTCGCTCCACGCAGGAAGCCATCGGAATTTGAAATGCATGCCTTCGTTCGTTCCCTCTCATACAGTTCACTCGCATCCTCCTATCACATCAGATGCCGGGGGTGCAACGGCTTTAGGACACCTCTGAAAATAGATGTCACCAAACATCGTGCCACATCGCTACGCACAAACGCAAAATAAACGGTACGCCATTGTTTGGCAATCATTTGATTTTCATTTTCATGAATATTCAATTGATAAATATACGAATGTGAATCAATTATACATATGCGAATGACTGGGTGTGTTGGCTGTCACTGTTCGGAGCATTTAAGTGTATACGCAAGAACACAGAGAAATATCCGAACGCGATCCCATTTAGCTTTAAACTACCTGCCACCTGTCAATGATTTCGGGCACAAGATTCTATATTTTCGGTTAATTTAGCTCATATACCTACCGTCATCTACTTTGTTAAACTTCACGTATCCGACCTCCGACAACTCATTTTCGAAATGCTGACATTTCGTCAATTTTCATCCGATTTTTTTAAGTCCTCCTCAATCTTTTGGTCCATGTTTATTACACTCAAGTGGCCATGTAATATCCGGAACCATTCCGGAGATATTCCGGATTGTACTGGGGTCAGGAGGTGGGGGAGATGTTTATTTTGCCAAATAGCAAAAAAGTGATTATTTCGTACACAGATCGATAGTGTAAATTTCTGTGACATATAATGCACATGATTGGAGCGTGGGATTTCACAGAAGTTTACATGACAAATCATGTAAATCTCATGAAAAAACATGTAAACTTCCACTATATGTTATGTAATTCAGCATTACTCAGAGTTTTTACATGACAATTAACATAAATTTACATGATATATCATGTAAACCATCATAACTGGAAGTTTATATGACTAAAATGAAGTTAGTTAAAACACAATAACACACGAAATAATCATTTTTAGCCATTTTGGCACACCCCCTGACCCCAACGTAATCTGGAATATCTCCGGAATGGTTCCGGATGTTGCATGGCCACTTTAGTATAATAAACTTGGACCAATTTATGTCCCTGCTTATACCTTCATTATACCATTCAACAAATCTTCGAAGACTAGTTCTAAGTACTATTTGCACCTGGCAGTCACCGCATTTTCAGTCATTGAACAGCGTGCATGACATTGGCGCAATCTTGTGTCGCACAATCATGACAATTACATAAAATAACTGCATATCGTTTCGATCCTTTTTGTGCTGCAAATGGTATATTGACAGCCTGGAGCATGCAAAACATAGCTCTGGTGGCAGGTGCAGGCTGTGTGGGCAAGCGGCGATGAAGGCCACAAAGCACAAGGCTGCTCGAGTCTATCCAAGTATTCGATTTGTTCCGAAAAATCCGTGAACAGCAAACACCAAAGTGACCAGTCTAACAGTCACAACTGACAAGTCATAGTACAGGTAACTCAGCTGAACGTTAACCACTGGGATATAGTTCAGCAACTGCTTTGTCATACAGTTTCTGGGACGGATATCACCATAATAGCGGTCCCATACCGAGTATCCGCCGGCAACTGTAATTGAGTCGCGGATGTGTCCCGAAAAAGCGATACGGCTTACTTACCGATCAGGCTAAGGCCGGGGTGGCCTCTGCTGTACATAGTAACCGTCTCCATTCCATTCTCGGTCCATGGCTGTTTGTCACCAGTTCCGCACTCTGCGTAGGGTCCGCAGATCGTCCTCCACTTGGTCGACCCACCTAGCTCGCTGCGCTCCACGTCTTCTTGTACCGGTCGGATGACTCACGAGAACCATTTTAGTCGGGTTGCTATCCGACATCCTGATGACGTGACCCGCCCACCGTAGCCTACCGATTTTCGCGGTATGGACGATGGTTGGTTCTCTCAGCAGCTGATGCAGCTCGTGGTTCATTCGCCTTCTCCAAGTCCCGTCTTCCATCTGCACTCCGCCGTAGATGGTACGCAACACCTTCCGTTCGAAAACGTCACGGATGTCATTTCCTCCAACGTCCGAAGCCACCATCGTGGCCACCAGCTCACGCAAAAAAATCCGTTCCGATATACGTGAACTCTCAGTCACGGTAACGGGAACAAACGGGAACTATGCATAGCAACGATAACAACAATAAGAAATGTACACCGTGAACTAGATTTCACGTTCTCTAGAACGCCCATATTGACAGCTAGTTCCAGTTCACGGTGTATATTTGCTAGTTCTCATATTTACGTTTGTTTATTCACGTTTATCAGAACGGTTTTCTGAGCGTGCTTCGTTTGCATTGCCGGAGACTTTCGACAGCGACAGTTTCGCCAACATCCGTAGTATTCGTTACATATCTATTGAGTAAAACTTGTCAAAATTATACATATTTGATAGTTATTAGCATGTGAATGCTGACATTCTCAATGGTGGTTACATCGACTATGCGATCATGGACAGTACAAGAGGTGTAATGACTCCTACAGAGGCATCGAGAGGCTTTTTTCCACGTCATGACCCAAGTGCTTGGCCTGCTTTTGTAAGACAACTGGGGACTGCGGCTGGTGAATAAGAGAGGGTCACCGCTGAGGAACTTGCGAGGACAGCAAAGTCTTTTAGCGTAGGTAAGGCCCCAGGCCCGGACGGAGTTCCGATCTTGGCCTTAAAATTAGCTATTGCAGAGGATCCCGGGATGTTCAGGTCTGCTATGCAGAAATGCCTGGATAAGGGGTTTAGGTGCGGCAGAGTCTGTTTCTGTGTATTGCCAAAGGCGGGAAAACCACCCGGAAATCCGTCGGCATATTGACCAATACGCTTGATCGACACGGCGGAGAAAGAACTCGTACTCAACAGCACACCGAGAGTATAAATGGTTTCGGAAGATGAGATCGACCGTAGACGCTTGTCGGTTACAAAAACCGCTGAGATAGCCCTCCAGCGTAAGATAATGAGGATACGCTACTATGCAGTAGTGACTCTGGATGTAAGGAACGCGTTCAACAGCACCAGTTGGCCGGATATTGCCGATGCGCTCCTGCGTCTGGGGATACCCGGGAACCCGTACTCGATTCTCGGAAGTTACATCCAGAATCGAGTACCAGTGTACGACACAGAGGTGGGTCGGAAGCGCTTTCACATAACCTCAGGAGTCCCGCATGGAGTCCTGGGTCGGGTGTTATGGAATGTCATGTACGATGAGGTGTTGAGGTGTGAGTTACCGGTGGGAGCGAATATCGTCGACTTTGCTGACAAGATTACGTGAATCGTCGAACTAAGTTTTAAAAGCTACCGTGGTAAGCTGGGAAGTACTTATAGGCTAATGTGACAGAGGGTTGCGAGCATGTACCGTACCGTGTCACACGATACGATCTGCGTAATCACTGGTATAGTGCCTATCGGCATCCTTAACGGAGGGGATATAGAGTACATCGAAATGCGCGGAACAAGAGGCTTACTGAAGGACTTGTACTGAATGGATGCCACAGGCAGGCACACTTCTTTTCTTCGTTACTGTCTGCAGCTACTGTTATTCCACGTAAAACGTTCACAGCAACTGAGCAGCGTTCTGGAAGGGCATCGTTTTGTTGTCATTCGTAGGATGACTGTCGGTTGATTAATTTATTTGGGGAGGTAGTGCAAACAGACGGCGATGTACTGGAAACAGCAACCGACGGTTGTTCTGTTGTTGAACTTGTTGCACCTTTTTCATCACCGAATTGTTTTTTTACCTCGCTCCTTCTGCCGGAACTCTTCGTCAATCCTGACCAGTTCTCGCTGGTATTCCTCTTCAATTCGTAGCTTTTCTTCTTCATATTGCTTTCGACGCAGCAAGCTCTGCTCCTCCAACAATTGAATTCTACGGATTGTGGACTCCATTCCACTATTCAGTAGGTGCGACACGAATGCACAATTGTGTAAAGTGTCGATAATAAACAAACAAACAAACAAACTATTCAGTAGGCGCTTTAAATCATTGAAGATTGTTGGGAGCGACGCCTCTGTACTGACAAACACCTATTGATAGCAGCATTTCATTTGTTCAGCTTCAATGCTGATATATTTATTTATTATTATGAAAGTTTAAACATTAACTACAATTATTTTAACTTACATTTAAGTGTTCCTATCAGTCACTAACAAAGGCTCACACTTCCAACTGATAAACAGCTCACTCTACTATAAAGTGACCAGACTTATTTTGCATTGATCCGGGACACAATTTACATAATACAAATTAAAAGTTTTTCAGTGCTTCAGTGACTGTATTTCCTAAAAAATTAATATATTAATTATATCAAAATACAGGTTGCAGACGTAACAAATAGAAGAGTAAAAAAAATGTGAATTGTTCATACAATGCTGAATTATTTATGAACTTGATTGACACATTTATCAAATATAGATATTGCAAAGCAAAGCCCCAAATTGAAAATGTACAATCAAAATTCCTCGGAAGATCACTTTTGGTATTATTTTAGAGATGATCCTTGTGAATGAATTTACAACTTTTTTGTGATTTTCTGAAATTTATCTTTCAAAACTTCAAGTGAATTTTTTTTTCGTCGGTAATAACCGTCGGCTCTCATACGATGAGTTGATTCATCCTGTATTGCATGGAATAACAAATAGGAACAAAATTGAAATTCTCAAACTCTTCATTAAATATGTCTCCTTTATCATGAGCTGTAATAATGCAGTAGATATTGACGAATTAGATTTCTATATAAGAGTTGATTTGTAACTACAGGCGTACCTCGATAGTACGTACCCTCGTTAGTGCGTACCCTCGATAGTACGTACCCTCGATAGTACGTACATTTTGCCTCGATAGTACGTACACCAAAATTTTGTTAATTTTTAATCTACAAAAATGAGCTCGAATCATTAGTAGACGTATAGCAGAGACTCCGGTACTATGAATTTGTATTATGCAGACTCCTAAAACACGGATTTTCAGTCATGGTTTCCCAAACTGTGGGTCACGACCCCCCAAGGGGGTCGCTGGCCTTCATCTAGGGGGTCGCGAGGGTCATTTGAATAATTTACTGTAACAAACAACAAATGAGGGACCATAGAAGGGACGCCGAAAGCGCGTCAACTAGCAAAAGGGGGTCGCGCACCTAAAAAGTTTGGGAACCTATAAGCACTTTACTATTACTTTAGAGCTTTTAGTAGAACTTGTTACTTCAGACTCTAGTTTAATTTAAAAACACTTCACTAATACTTCACTTTTGCAAAAGAAAATAAAAAATGAATAACTCTTTTAAAGAAAAACTAGCAAGGACGAGCAAATTCCTTTTAATTCTACTACTTTGCTTATCTTCGGACAGATAGGCCTATTTCGTCTGTGACTTACAGACTTCTTCAGTGTCAAGTCGAGCACTTGACACTGAAGAAGTCTGTAAGTCACAGACGAAATAGGCCTATCTGTCCGAAGATAAGCAAAGTAGTAGAATTAAAAGGAATTTGCTCGTCCTTGCTAGTTTTTCTTTAAAAGAGTTATTCATTTTTTATTTTCTTTTGCAAAAGTGAAGTATTAGTGAAGTGTTTTTAAATTAAACTAGAGTCTGAAAAAAAAAACCTATAAGCAGTTTTTAAATGTAGCGAAATGAAAGACATGAACGAATACGTTTGATGTAATGATTGCAGTATTCTTCGCTTTACAGAGATATTTTCTGTCAGTCATAATATCTGGCATCATCATTCTGGCGTTACATCCCAATTGGGGAGGACTGCTTCTCAGCTTAGTGGTCTATAAGCACTTGCACAGTTATTAACTAAACGTTTTCTTTACCAATAAAACGTTGTTATAAAATAAAAAGGCACATGATGATTCTATTTCTAAATTTCTCGGTGAAGATTCCCTTCTAACAAAAGTAGCTGCATAACAGCTTATGGAGCGAACGCTCTTGGAAGAAAGCTCGCATAAGCTCTTATACTGCAAAAATGTTAGTTGGGTTGCTCTCCAAAACATGAATCAAACCCATCAAGTTACTTATCCAAACCATTGATTTCAGTTTACTCACTTGTTATTTTATTTGCGATACATATATAATATTTGACAGTTTTCCATGAGTTCGGAAATTTAAAAAACTTTGAGTACCGTAAGGCACTGCAAGCCGCGGTTGCTAAGGAAAAAGGTTCTTAGCTTTTGACGTTTCGTGGCTTTGTTGTTTACGATTCGAACTTTAAAAAAAATCGTCAACTCTCGCATAAAAAAAAATTGGCAGCTTATCATTCATTGGATTTAATTCAAAATGGGGGGTATGCGTGCGTGTGCTGTTTTATAACTTGATGGTGGCTTGGTGGCTCACCTCATGGAGTTCCTTCTGGGATTCCACAAGAATTCCTTCCGGGACTCCCCACGTGGTTTGTCCACAAATTTGTTCCAGAGCGTTTTTCTGGGATTCTGTAAGCTCTGAATGAAATTCCTCCGGAAATTTATGTACGATTCCTTCAGAAGCTCCCTCTGGGGTTTTCCCAGGAGTTTTTTTTTCTGAGATTCCTTAAGTGGTTCCGCCTGGGGTTCCGTCAGAAGCTCTTGCCAGGATTGTTACAGGAAGTTCCCCGCGATTCTTCCAGAGATTCCTGGATTTCTGTAGAAATTAATTTCGAGATTCCTTCAGCATTACCCCTTCTAGGATTACCTTAGTATTTTTTCTGAAACTCTTCCAGGTATTCCTTCTGTGGTTTCTCCACAAACTTATTCTATAACTCATTTAGGAGGAAGCTTTAACTAAGTTGCTTTTTCCTGTGTTTATTCGAGAAAATCTTACAGAAACTACATGAGGCATTAAAAAAAAATACTCCAAATAATTCAAAATGAATTCCATTACAAACATCTAAAAGAATTCCAGAAGCGTTTGCAAGAATTCCTGACGGAGCTCTTGGTAGAAGCCAAAAAAGAGTCCCTAGATGATTCCTGGAAAAAGTTCTCGAAGAAATCCCGGAATCAGTTTCCAAAAGAATTCCCGGAAGAAGTTCCTGAAAAGTAGTTCCTGACAGTCACCCAGAAGAAATTCCCGGAGGAATCCCGGAAGGAATTTCCGAAAGAATCCTGGAAAAATCTCAGAAAGTTTACCTGTTAAAATTATTGTAGGAATCCCAGAAGGAATACTTAAATCAGAAGTAGCTCCCGAAAAAAAATCGGAAGAGGTTCCTGGAGGGATCTCGGAGAAGCTTTTAGAGGAATACTGAATGAAGTTCTTGTCAGGGATCTTGTAGGATTTCTGGAAGAGTTTTAGAAGGAATTCCTGAAGAATTCCCAGAAGATACTCCGGGAAGAATCTCGTATGAAATTCCAAGAATGAATCCTTACGGATTGTTGCAAGGAGTTTTTGAAGGAATCTCGGTAAGAATTTCTGATACAATTTCCGAAAGAACACCTAGAGAAACTGTGGGTGAAGTTGCTAGAATATACAGGAAAACCATCTGGAAGCCCAAAAAAAAAAAATGCAGAGACATCTAAAAAAAACGATTCGGAGAATCTCGGATGAAATTCCTGGAGCATTCCGGGGACTTCTTGAGAAATTCTGGAAAAAACCTCTTGAAGTCCGAACGTAAACAAAAAGGTCACAAAACATCAAAAACTTAGAAAAAAATTCTTTAGCAACCGCGGCTGGCAGTGTCCTATAGGCTGTACCAATTCAATTGTTCCTGGGTGAACCCGAATAGTGGGATTCGGGGAAAGACATTTCGCTTTCTCGCTTGCTTTAAGGATTTCTTCAAGTTTCAAGTTTCTTTCAGTTCCGAAATTCCTCTAAGTGTTGGTTCCGACATTTCTCCAGGAATTCTTTCTGGGATTCTTTAGGGATTCTTCCAGGAGTTTCTTCTGCGATTCCTAATGAGATTCCAGGGTCTCTTTCAGAGATTTCTCCAGAGATTCCTTCCAAAACTTTACCAAGAATTTCTTCTGTAATACTTCCGGGACTTCCAAGATTCCTTCATGAATTTCTTCCTGAATACCTCCAAGAATTACGTTCCGGGATTTCTCCATGAATTCATTCCAAGATTCCTCCAGAAATTCATTCCGAGATTTCTACAGGAATTCTTTCTAAGATTCATCAAATATTTTTTCTTTCAATTCCTCCAAAAGCTCCGGGATTACCTCTAGGAATCCCTTCCCATGAAAAATTTAAACTCTTGGAGGTGTCCTAGAAGGAGCAATGTTCAGAAGATTTTGAAAATATTACGGCAATAAATATTGCAGGAGAAAATAATTCTATAATATTTCTATAACAAGATATAACTGATCTAGATCGATTTAATTATGTCTAGATCAGTTTGGATGGTTCTAAAAGATAAATCAAATAAAATCAATATAAATTCCCAGAGACGAGATGCCTCTACGAAGCATTCCCAGAGCACAAGGAGATTTTTTCAATAAAGATAGGATCCTAAACAAGCAAAATTACGTAATTATTAAACGGACCCTTAGGCCACATGTAATTTTTTGGCAATCCTGACGTTCTAGAAATAACATTCTTTGATTTGAAAATGAAATTTGGAAGACAAATTTGTGATTCGATAGTACGTACGTTTCGATAGTACGTACACTAAACGAAGCTAGGGTGTACGTACTATCGAGGTATGCCTGTATCTAAATTGTATATAGTTTTACACAAAATACAACAAGAAATAAACACATTTTATAAAGTAAAAAAAAAATGCATGAAGAGAGCTATTTGTATTCAAAAATTGAAAGAAAATGCTGGAGAAATTTTAAGGGAAGAGCTTTGGACAAAATTGTAACTTTTCTGTGGACATTCTTTTATCATTTCTAAAAACTACTCTGGAAAATTTATTAAAGGATATCCTGGCGAAACCTTTAAAATGCATAAAAATCCCTGCAAAAGAATAGCTAGTGAAAACTTTGGAAAAACAATCTTAGGGATTCTTTTCAGGTATTTCTAGATGATGAGCTGGAGGAGTTCTCGAAGGAACCCTTAAAAAAAATCAGGAAAAATCCTGTGGGAATTTCAATCTACTTTGCTCAAGAGAATCTTGAAGGGACTGTAGCAATGTTTCTCGAGAATTTTCAATAAGGATTTTTTAGTATTTTTCTGGAAAATTCATACCTAACGCAGTTGCGCTTTTTTCATTGAAGCTTTTCAGGCATGACTCAAAAAATATCAAAATTATCTTTGAAGAATTCATGTTTGCTCAAAAAGTTCTACTATTTTTTTACGCGATTCCAGCAGCATTTGACTGCTCTTGGGATTTTATCGGACGGGATCTGTATTATTCAAATAACGCCCTGAGGGTTGCTGTTGGGTGGGTGTATGCATCGATATCTGTGGGAATACTTTAAGGAATATTTTTTGAAAAAAAAGGTGAACGAAAGTTCTGGCAAAACGCCTTTAAATTCACTTTCAGAGAGCAGAAAAATTAAACAAAATGTGTGAAAATTAGCATTAAGGAAAATTCACAGAAAAAGAATTCAAACAAAATGATTTATAGGTAAACAAAAAAAGTTCATTTGTATCATATTTTCTATTCTTTAGAAGCAGTTCAAGAAAAAAAAATATTTTAACGATTATTGAAATCCGGGACTTTTCCGGGACACTTTACAATGCGGAACGACTAGCATAAATGCGGGACTGTCCCGCACAATCCGGGACGTCTGGCCACTTTACTCTACTAGCTACCTTTTCTACTGCCGTATAAGCTCCTACAGTGTTGCCAGTTTCACAAGAAAACCGCCACAACACGATGTTTAGGTGGACCCACAGATAGGTACTTGGGTTAACAGATGCCATGGGGAGTGATATTCCACCTGTCCCAGTTCCATTCAGGCCTTGGTTGCTTTCGACAGTATCTACATCGTTTCGGTCATGCGGGTTCTCCCGAATGTCCGATTTGTGCTCGTTTAGAGGAAACGGCAGAACACGTTTTATTCGGCTTAGGGACAAAACGTCGAAAGACAAAACGTCGAATGCCAAAACGTCGAATGCCAAAAGGTCGAATGACAAAACGTCGAAAGGGACAAAACGTCGAAAGGTCAAAACGTCGAAAACGAGTAATCTAAGCAAATAGTGAGTTCTTTATTCTTTAAAAGGATACTCATTCTTTCACTTATATCTGCCAACTAGTTCAGAGGGAAGCCTTCCTGAGGCTCCCTGAAACTACACCTCAGGGTCGGCATGTTCCTTGACCAGTTCTTCGTGGGTAGGGAATATTCGCACTGTCGTATATAAAAAACTCACATCACGTCACGTGAAGTGTAAAATTATTTATTCCCGAACTTTTCCGGCTTTTCTTCTCGTACTTCTTTGAGGCCCCTTCTACTGGCACCCAGTGTTGCATTTGAACTAAACGCGAGCCAAAAAGGAACTGAGCTTGAATGTGTCATCAAATCTTATGTGCATCCTGACCAAGGTGCTGTCCTAGGACTTGCGATGTTGCGCGAATATATGCCCCACAATGTAATGGGACATTTTGGCATCGGGCATTAAGATTCTGCACCGAAATCCGGATTTTCCGGTAATCCACGGTGACCGAACTGGTTCCCCTTATCAATAGAGGGTGACTTTCTGAATCGAATCAGCCCAAGATTGTTAGAATTTGTGAAAAAATGGCAGGCACATGAACATTTAAGTTTACCAGGTACCAGGGTGCCATGTTTTTGCGGGTGCAGTTCTTGATCAAATTTTGAACTGAACAATGTTCAATTTCGTTTGATCGCAGCGTGCCGTTTTTGAACTTCAACGCAAATTGATCGCGTTCAAATGCGACACTGCGAGTGGCACACTGTCACAAATTCCCTTCCACAAATTTTTAGCATTACGTAACAGCTTCCTTCAGAGTGGCTTCGATGTTAGCCTCTAGCTATCGTCTGCCGGATCTCTGGCACCTTTATGGTGGCGATGGCGATCATCGGGTGCATTGTTCCTTCAAGGGCGCCTGGTTTGGTTAACGGTACGACTTGCCGGTACTTTCCATCCCAACGTAAGGGGTGGGAGGGAATGTCTTCCTCATTCAAAACCGGAGTTCTACTTGAAATAGCGGGGTTTTGACTAGCTGTCCTTCTCCGCGATTCATCCGGGATTCACAGAATATGGTACTAGTACAACAATGCTAAGTATCCTCGCAATAATCTTTACTCAGCTAGTGATTTCAACTGAAGCATTATAGAGTGCAAAATGAGTCACTGACCTTCAGCGTTCGAGCAGTGACCCCAGATAACGAGACAATGTTCGTATGTCCCCGTTAATCAGTTCGTCAACCTGCCATCTTAATGGTGGATCTACCGTATCACTACCCCTCTCAGGCTACCAACAGGATCAATTTAAATTCACACAAAATTTCAAAAAAAAATCCACGCTGAACTGTGACTGAACACATACACACTTTTCGACGTTTTGTCCTTTCGACGTTTTGTCCCTTCGACGTTTTGTCCTTTCGACGTTTTGGCATTCGACGTTCTGGCATTCGACGTTTTGGCATTCGACGTTTTGTCACCCATTCGTTTTATTCGTGTGCCCGCGTTTTCGCGACGTGACTACATGCTTGCCACATGCGGGGAGGACACAACTTCAGATAACCTTGTCCAAAGGATGTGTAATAATGAGTTTCAACGGCTATCATCTACATCGTCTTCGAGCTACAGAGGAGGTGGTATATGGACTCGGAGAATGGCTAGTTCAGGCGCTATACAAGGGCTAGTGCAAGGGTTCGGAGTCGGCTACGTAGGTCATACCGGTGTCCTGCGGTTGGAATCGACCCTCACAGCAATGTGACCGCGGGAATAACATCCTGGTAGCGTTGCTGTCGTGGGTTCACGTCCTTCTACGTGCTGGCTGTTAGGGCCTTAGTTACGAGAAGGTTATATCGCTGTGTTCGCTGTATCAGTTTTTGATACCTGCTGAGCAGTTGGAAACAGGCGTGGTGTCGCCCTGCCTGCCTTTCGAGGACAAAGGAAGTGGTAAGGGCCACTCGGGGAACTGACTAAGCGCTAGCATGTTACCTAGGTGGACTCCCCAAAACGAGTCATCCATGCTCGTTGCTGTAGGCTACGCAGTTAACCTTGAGAGTGCGAAGTGCCCCTCCCTGAAGTAATACCTTCTTGGTGGTTCAGGAGTGACACGTAGGGTTTGGCGACCATGGAAATGTGTTTAGTGGGTCGAGGAGAGAGTAGTCCTGGTTTTTACTTTTGTTGCAGATGACGGCCCTAACCCCACACTACCCGGACCTTCATGTTCGGGTGTGTGTTGAGCAGACTCCCCCCCATGGTTTAGAAGGAAAAAAGGACTGAAGAACAACAAGGCTGCTGGGAAGGACGAACTCCTGGTCGAGTCTCTCAAGCACGGTATTGCACAATGGTTCATTTCCCCATTTTCACGCTTTTACGGTGAAACGAGACGCCGTGTTATTTATCTATTTCTAACAATTTGCCTCGCGATTTTGAAAATAGCAATCTCGATTCTATCGCACTGAAGATGCTGAAAAACAATCAGCATATGCACTGCAAGTGAGCATACACAATGATAGGTTTGTGTTCCAAAATATGAAGTAGAATCTGAGATTACCATCTTAGTAGGAACAGAGCAATGGCGGGTATTTTCCCGACCGTCCCGTTCGCCCTTAATTGATAGTTCATAGGATCGAGGAAATAGAGCAATGGTGTCTTCGGCAAAGTTGACGGGAATGATCAGCGCCATCTTTTGACAGCCAGAGTTTTCGGATCAATCCCTCTAAAAGTGAGATACATTTTTTTTTTTGTTGAGATAGAGGGTTGACGTCTTCGGCAAAGTTGTAGCATTTTTGATTCCAAACAACTTTTCTGAAGACGTCAATGCTGTATATTTTACACCAATGGAGATAGAGGCCTGTGTTTGAAAGTTAACCCAAAAACACGTTTTTATGTAAAGCATACATTTGTTGAATTTTTAGACCCATACAATGTTCTGCAAAGTTGTATGTATGAATAAAATACGCAACTTTGCCGAATTGATGTGAGCTGTAAGAATTAAATAAGACGAGTTATAGATAAATTTATGATTTTATCATCCACTTTTAGGAATATATAGAGGGGGTCACTTAACAGCGTAAACTGATTAAACTGATTAAACGTCGCGATCACCATGGTAGTCTTTGATTATTTCATTCGCAAAATCATGAAACATTTCAAATAAGCAGAAAATCATGGCTTACGTAGCAATTTAATCTGTTTAGTGAGTACCCCTAATATCTTTGGCAGGCAATTAAACGCCCCATAAAAAATTAAAAGTTTCCATAAATAATTCAAAAATTACCAATAAATAAATAGGGGTGGAAGTAATAATAAACTATAAAAGTTACATGAACAAATCAAAAAGTGCATAAAAAATCAGAACTTCCCATAAATAATTGATTTTCGAGCAATAAAAAATGTCAGAATTTTAACGAATAATTCAACAATAGCAATAAAAACTATATTTTTTCCAACAAAACATTTCGAAGATACTACATAATAGAACTATGATAGAAAGACTGAAACTATGTGTGCCATTTAACAGACAATCGCTTGCTGTTCGAACTCGCTAACGCTCTTGGGGGATAACATCTCTGGTCGTATCGGGCAAATTCTTAGATCTGTGGATTGCCTAGAACCAAATCGACGCAGTTACGGCGTTTTGGGAAATTTTGATTTACTTATGCACTTTTTGATTTGTTTATGGAAATTTTGTAGTTTGTAGTTTATTACTACTTCTTTATTGGCAATTACTGATTTTGTTATGGAAAATGATCACTTTTTTATGAGTCGTTTATATTTTAACCAGGGACAAAAAGGTGCCGCTGAGGATACCCTTATCAGAAAGTACATCTTAAGAGCTTTCAAATAAGGGTTTGATTGTCCGTCCACGATCGTCTACTGAGGAGATATGACCATAATAAAAAAATGTCCATATTATGATTTAACTGCATTCAAATCTACGTTGACAGTAAAATGCATGTTAGAACGAAGACAAAACTCCCCGCATAAACGATAACCATAAGATTTGCTCAACCACCCATTCGGGATACAGTTTGAACAGTATGCGGTATTGTTGAACCGTTTACATTACGGTCCGTGTATGGTGTTGGTTTATTAGGGTCGCGTTATACTAGACTCTGATTTTTCCGGTCGCTTTATACGGCCATGAACGTTGAAAGAAGTTGATCGGAGAACCTTTAGAGTGTTAGAACGTAAAGTGCTACGCACGGAAAAAAATCCATTCCCAAGACCATGAATATGACTCATAGTTTCCCGATATTTTTATGATTTTATGTTATAAATATACACCATGATTAAATTTTATGATCTTATGATTGATTTCACCATAACGCTATACACCCGTTATTGCTTTGGCTTTCGATGACCAAAAATGGAAAATATAATCATGAAGCTATGATTAAATAAGCTGGGATCATGAGTAGCATTCATGAAGCCAAGAATAATTTTCATAAACCTGTATGCAGATCCTGATGCTTTACCACCAGATTCATAAAATTATGGGTTGGTGAGGTAGAACCATGCATAGAATTCATGGAATCAAAAAATACTTTTATGATTCCGTCGTCGTCGGACCTCAATGTTTCTCAGTCAAATTCATAAAATCATGGTTGAGGGAGATGGAACCATGCATAGAATTCATGGAATTAAGAATTACTTTTATGATTCCGTCGTCGTCGGACCTATATGCTTCTCAGTCAAATTCATAAAATCATGGTTGAGGGAAACGGAACCATGCATAGAATTCATGGAATTAAGAATTACTTTTATGATTCCGTCGTCGTCGGTCCCAAATGCTTTGAATTAGATTAATAAAACGATGCAAGCTAAAATCATAAGAAAATAAAATACGTGATATCAGAGCCCATTTCTATGATTTTGGGACCTATCCATCATCCTTTTTTCTATGAGCAAGCAGAACTTTTTAGTTGGCCTCTTGTTAGTGAAAATATGTAATGTTCAAATATAAAAGAGAACAACAATGATCGAACTCACCGGATAATCATATTTAGCTGGTATTATTTTTGTCTTTGGCACCTACATCCAACAGGCTAAGGATGCCCTCCAAACCACATCAATTGTTCACTAGTTCACATCACTTGCTGAGTCTCCGAACTCGTCGAACGATGGATAAACCGGAAAAATAGAGAGAATTACCAAAAATTAACGCGCGATTCTCACTTTGCTTCACCCTCCGTACATAAACTCGGAACTACGACGGATGGCACAACGAAAACGCGAACTGGGCACTGTTTACTTTTTGCTCGTTTACTTTTTAGTCAATCAACTCCCAACAACCTGCCGAATCTTACGGGCACACTGTTTCGATGTTCCATTACCTCATATATGCACATTTATTACTCTAACCAAATAAAAACTTTGCAAAAATAGCAGGTTCAACTTTTTCCACATGTCTGTGCTGGACGACCGCGCGATTTATATAATTGCATATGGCAGATAAGTGTAACGCTAGGAAGCGACCATGAATATAATTTATGAAAATGCTTGTTTCTATTCATATTTCTGGTCAACTCATTCATGATATTATGAATTTTAATTATGATATTATGAGTTGGCAGACATCATAAGAACATGATTTTTTATTCATGATTAGGGGAATGGATTTTTTTCCGTGCGAGCAATTCTCAGCGGTAAACTGGACGACAGCATCTGATGGCATCGCATGAACTACAAATTATATCAAGTATACCTATAAAGAGCTGGACGGACATAGTGAAAAGAACACACGGCAGGCTGTGGTGGCCTGGGTACGTAGCTCGTATGCCAAAGGAACGACAAGCTAAAACCTTATTCAGCAGAGTACCAGAAAGAGCCGTGGGCATCGAGGAAGTTCATACACACGTTGGATATTTTGCAGTTGAAGAGGACCTAAGCATTCTAAGCGTTCAGAGCGACTGAAAGCAACTAAACCAGTTGTAGCCCATCAAGTATACATATAGCCTTTAATGCATAATAGTAAAGCATATTTGTCATATATTGTAAATTGAACAGCTAAACAACAAATGCTTCAATAATCCTGTGTTTAAAATACCGAGAAGCTTAAGACCACCGTAACGAGTAGCTACAAAGATGAAGGTAATCATCCGACCATGCCGCACGTACATAGGTGTGCAACTATTGTCGCTTTATGGAGTTTGTGGTAAACGCTGTGGTGGAAAGTGGTTACAATGTCAAGTCGGTTAATTTTGCGGCTAGACAGTCAGTGGCTGAAGCAAAACACCTGGCTGGTTGGGTGTCCTGTTCAGTACGTGTAGACCAGAAAAGTGCTGTTTCAGCTATACTTTGTTACACTTGTTTGTTCACCGCTAGAATGAGCGTACTATAAATGTTTATTATGGTTATCAAACGGTTCAGGTATTGTCTATGCTTCAATGCTCGCGTAGTTTAAAATTTACTATAGAGTAATGCGGGGCAAAAGTTCGCACCTAACAGACTTCACAAAATAACTAATAAACGAAAAGAAAACAATATCATTTTTCTTCGTTAAAGGGGTCCCTATCATGTTGCCTTCAAAACGTAGTACTAGATTTTTTCGCGTTACTTTTGTAGTTTTAGTAATACAATTTTTAATACAAGTACTCCAATGCGAACTTTTGCCCCATAGTGGGGGCAAAAGTTCGCATTATGCGGGGCAAAAGTTCGCACCTTGTACAGGGTAGTTTATTGGTGTGATGTTCATTTATTTCATGTTAATTCATATTCGTCTTTTCACTCTAGCCATGAAATCCGTTTCCTTCTGTTCTTAGCATTACGGCCCAACTGGAATACGACCTGGTGTTCAGCTTTTGTATAAAATGTGTTTTATTAAGACTTCCACCACTATCAACTAAGAGCTGTCCTTTCCAGCGTTACTGAAAGTTGTCAAAATACATTGTGAGGTAATCATAGAGATACATGTTGCACAAAATACATGAAAAAAAAACAAATATGCAGCAAAACTGTTGAACAAGACCGTAATCGAATCTTATCCCCGTCAGTATGGTGATGAGTTATAGCTGTCAATTTACAAACTAAACTATGAAAGACCCCGGTAGAGTAGATGAACATAAGAACTTCAGAAACATACGAAAAGACACGACGAGGATGACGAAGAAAATGTTTAAAAATGATTTTAGCCATTTTTCATTTCTTGATTTAAATGGGTTAACATAATGTTGGCCTTACAATGGAACTTCTCACAAAACTAAGTTCAAACCCTCTGCCGGAACGATTTCGAGGTGCATACTACACATATTATACATATATAGTAGTTTCTAGACGAAATCTTCATTGCTTCAAAGATTCTGTAATTATATTGCTGTACTAGATTCAGAAATCTAGTGCGAACTTTTGCCCCACAGCTACTGCGAACTTTTGCCCCATTGTCGAGGTTTTAACAATGTCCCTTTCTGTAAGAAGCACTAGTAGTTTATTGTTTATTCGAGTGCACCTCTCGAACTACTATGGAATAACGATTCTCCGACGTCAAGAGGTTATGAGATTTTTCTTCTTCTTGTTACTACAATTTCTTATTCCAAAAGGTCCAAAAATTTTATCAAAACACCTCGAAACACATTTTTTTGCATAACTCTGCCAAACCATAACGAAATCAATCCAATTTTTATTGAAGAGTAACTGATCTGATTATGTGTCAAACCCATACAGATTTGTTTGGGTTCTTAACTTGTGCTCAGAAAAAGACCCACTGCGAACTTTTGCCCCGTGCGAACTTTTGCCCCGCATTACTCTATGTATTATTAATCATTTCGATTATATGAAATCTGTAACAAACTGTACCAACACCTTATTCAGTTGGAAATGAAAGATCCTGTCGAATGTTTTAGCCATTTCTCAATCATGACAATTAGCATCACGCCGCGCTGTGAAAGGTAACTAATCTTCGCCATGGGAGTTATATTTAACACCGTGCAATTATCATTAAAACGTTGCTGCTGTGTCATTCGAGGACTGCAGTAACCAAGAAAGCAAATTCCACTAATAGGAAAAGTTTTACAGTTCGCTGAACTTATTTGCGCAAATCCTGGCTCTCCGGTGAGAAGATTAATTTTGCGCTCTTCGGCGTCCTAACTTCTTGTTGGTGCAATTTTTACCTTCTTATGGGTTTCTGCCGCGTGCCGTAAAGACACCTTCCCGTCGTCGTTTGTCGGTTGGTTGCACTGCCAGCTAACGGAGAGGAAAGCTATGCAAATTAATTGCTCGACTTGGCAGGATTTCCTTCGTTTCACACCGACACTAATTAATCTTCTTCGGAACGCTTACGATGAGAAGGCCACACTGCTGGTTGGAGGTGTGACAAAGTTTGACAATTATAAGAGTTGCAAGTGCAATACCGTTGGGGACACGGTATGGCGAGGTGCAAAATAATGTCTTATACAAAAGACAAATTCTTCAACGCTGTTTACTTCAACTCTGCAGAAAATTAATAGCCCTGCTCCTAGTTGTTTGCAAAAGTTCCAGTTTTCTATTGTAATTCTGTTGCATTATTGTAAAAAGCGTCAAATTTAGTGGATGAACTAAATGCTGCCATGGGTAAAACTACACTCATTACCTCGAATCAGTAATTATTTCCTTAGCACATTTCAGTAGCGTCTTTTACCCATCAGCAGTGCCAGCAGCGGCAGTCTCAATAGGCTTCAGTAATTTCACCAGAGATCCTTTAGGTTTTTCTGCAGGTATTCCTTCACAGATTCAACATATGTTTTTGCCTTTCTCGTACACCAAGGTGTACCGAAAGGCTATATGTTCACTCCAAAAACGAAAATTTTATAGAGCCCCCGGAGGGGTCAAGTCTTATATACCAATCGACTCAGCTCGACGAGATGAGATGATGTCTGTGTGTGTGTGTGTATGTATGTGTGTGCGTATGTGCGTGTGTGTGCGTATGTGCGTGTGTGTGTGTGTATGTGTACAAAAAGGTCACCTCATTTTTAGATAGTAAACATCAACCGATTTCAACGACCGATGGTTCATTCGACGCGGCATATAGTCCCATTGTTTCCTATTGAAAATGGTTCGGATCGGTCCAGCCGTTCCGGAGTTATGGCCATTTAGGTGTTCCGGATCGGTACCTCAGGAAGGGGCCAGATATAAAAACGCTTCAAACCCATGCATGCGACACATCAAACCACGGCATTTTGAATAACCTGATGAACGGTAAGCAGGAAAATAGTCTCAGACCATATCTGAACCGGTAGTAATCCAGAACCGGTTCCGGGTGTTCCGCCGGAAGTGGCCAAATATTAAAGTGAACCAAACCCATGCATGCGACACATTCAACAGTAGCCTTTTCGATAACCTGATGAACAGTAGGTAGGAAAACATTGTCAGACCATATCTGAACCGGTAGTGTTCCGGAACCGGTTCCTGGTGTTCCGCCGGAAGGGGCCAAATTTGAAAGTGAACCAAACCCATGCATGCGACACATCAAACAGCGGCTTTTTCGATAACCTGATGAACAGTAGGCAGGAAAACATTGTCAGACCATATCTGAACCGGTAGTGTTCCGGAACCGGTTCCAGATGTTCTGCCGGATATGGTCAAATGTGAAGGAGAACCAAACCCATGCCTGCGGCACATTAAACAGAGGATATTTAAATTGTTTGATGAACGATTAGCAAGAAAATAAGCTCAGACCACAACTAAGATCTCTTTGAAGACAACCAATAGTGTTCCGGAACTGATTTAGGGTGTCCCGCCGGAAGTGGCCAAATGCCAAAAGGCACCAAACCCATGCATGTGACACATCAGATAGCGGTTTTTCAGATAACTTGACGAACGGTTAGCAAGAAAATAGGCTCAGACCATATTAGACAATATCGGTAGTGTTCCAGAACCGTTTCAGTTGTTACGCCAGAAGTGGCATGCGACACATCAAACCGCGGTTTTTTTTTTAATCCTGAGGAACGATTAACAGGAAAATAGTCTCAGACCACATTAGAGGCTACCGATAGTGTTGCAGAACCAGCATTGGGTGCTTCACAGGAACAATAAAGGTGAACAAAGTCAACGCAAGCGATAAATATGTGTAAGAGAAAAACATCTTGACTGAACTAAGACCACATATACGTCTCACTCTACTCACTAACCATCGTGCTTGTTTCAACGGTTGAATCAAATATAGATCAAGCCTAACTTTACCAAACACCGTATGTAACATAGAGTAATGCGGGGCAACAGTTCGCACCTAACAGTCTTTATCAAATAACTATTAAACAAAAAGAAAATAATATCATTGTTTCTCGTTAAACGAATCCCTGTCATGTTACCTTCAAAACGTAGTACTAGATTTTTTCACGTTTCTTTGGTAGTTCTAGTAATAAAAATTTTAATTCAAGTACTCAAATGCGAACTTTTGCCCCATAGTGTGAACTTCATTTATTTCATGTAAATTCATGTTCACCATTTCACTCTATGCACGAAATGTGTTTCTTTCAATTCATGACATTACATGCCAATTGGAACATGGCCTGGTACTCAGCTTTAGTATACAGTGTATTTTATGAACACTTCCAAAACTTATAACAAAGAGCGTTACTGAAGTTGTCAAAATACATTGTGAAGTAATAACAATTGTAAGTGTTACACAAACTACTTGAAAAAAATACAAATATTCTGCAAAACTTTTGAACGGGACCGTAATTTTAATCTAACCTTCGTCAGTATGGTGATGCATTATAAGTATGAATTAACAAACTTAGCTATGAAAGACCCCCAAAAAAGTACAACATAATATTCCCAAAAACTTTCAAAGGTTGACATGAATATGGCGATTTCATTTTTAAAAGGCGAACACACTGATTGCCTTATAATCGATTTTCTTCCAAAAATAGGTAAGTTCAAATCCTTTTTCAGAACGATTTAAAGGTGCATACTACATATATTATACATAATATTAGTTTCTATACGAAATCGTCATTGCTTTAAATGTTTTGTTACTATATTGATGCTCTAGATTCAGAAATATAGTGTGAACTTTTGCCCCACAGCTACTGCGAACTTTTGCCACACTCTCGAGGCTTTAGCAATGTTCCTTCCTACAAGAAACACTGGAATCTTTTTGTTCATTCGAGTGCACCTCTCGAACTACTATGAATGACGATTCTTCGACATCAAGAGATTTTGTAAATCTTCTTCTTTCGATCATTACAAATTCTTATTACAAAAGGTCCAAAAATTACATCAAAACAGCTAGAAACACATTTGTTTACATAACTCTGCCACTACATAACGAAATCGTACCAGTGTTTATTGACGAGTATCTGGCCTGACAATGTGTCGAATCCATACAAGTTTGCCTGTGTTTTTAACTCGTGCGCAGAGAAAGACCCACTGCGAACTTTTGCCCCGTGCGAACTTTTGCCCCGCATTACTCTATGTAAACATAAAAGAGATTTTCACATGAGGCGCTGAATTTCGTTAAGGTTACTTGTATCACTCACCTTTAGGGATGATTTGTGAAAAAATGCCCGATTTTTTTACGTTTCTGAAATGCTCAATGTATTAGTTGCTATTGGAACAACTTCCCCTTCGATCGTCTTCGTTCGTGGATTTTGTTAGATACGGTGTTCGGTAAAGTTACGCGTGAAATCGTTTTTGATCGATTGACGTTTCCTCACTACCGCCATCAAGCCAGCAGCGGGTTGTGAAATGCAACCTGATTAGCATTTGGCGATTATTTTTTCGTGACGATGAATATAACAGCAAAATTTTCCAAATGATATGTCTGTTTGTCGGTACTAAAGCAATCTCAACAAATCAAACCATTTCAGATTCCTGAGGTGTAAAAATATACAGTAGGAAGTATCAAAGTTATATGGGAAAATGAAAATTATCGCATCAACCTCGGACAAAGTTTTTTCAATCTTCTTTTGCGTCTAAAACTATTGGGAATTTTTTTATGGTTTTATTGCTTTCATATTTTGTCAAATATTACATGAATCTTGTAACCTACGATAATAAAATATAGCCTAAAGTGTGAAGAAAAAACTTTGTCGAAGACCGTTCAGTCATCTGTGATTGTGAAAAAAGTTATATCCTAGCTTGTCTTGATGTTGATCGGCCTTCAGTGATAGTGAAGGTGCTCATACAGTCAACTGAAAATTCTGATATTTTTCAGCTCTGTCTATACGTTTAACATAACGTCGGAATATGTTCCATTAAAAAGTTTCCCAATTTTATTCAAATTATTGCTTTACTAAATAAAGTATTCTCAGGATTTAGGAACAGTTCAGATTACGTCGATGGAAAGATCATGCTTCGGAATGATGGCCCATGTACAGAAATTTTCTAAACAAAGCAAAAGTGGAAGATTCCAAAAACAGGGACCGAATTGTAGACCACCCGATAGGTATTAGATTGTCCGCATCACGACGGTTTCAAACCGAACAGACTCAATATATACCAAAACTTCCGTATGACATTTTTGAGTTTAGCAAAGTCATCTTGGCAAGGAAACCCTGACCTTGAAAATCATAAACTAGTGTTTTCGATTTCTCCAAAAGACTGCAAAGACAACATTCTGAAGCAAAACTATCCCAGTCGTATCCCGACCAAGGAAAGATCATGAGTACATGCTCGACGAGAAAGGCACTATCACCACTAGGTGGATTAATCTGGGTTTTTTTTCAAGAATTCCGGTAGAGATTGCTAAAATAATTACATATGGAATTTTTCGAGATGTTTCTGTAGAAATTTCTTCCAGGATTTTTTTTCAAGAATTCTTTAAACATTTTGTACAAAAAAAAATCTAGGAGTTCATCCAAGGATTTCTTCAATAGATCGTCCACAAATTACTAGAAACTTGAATTCCTTTAGATTTTTTCTAGGTATTCCTGCAGAGTTTCTTCGTTAAGAAAGCTATCCTAGGATTTTTTCTAAGAATTTCTCATGGTATTGCTTCCGGTGTTCCTCGAAGAATTTCTTCAGGAATTCCTGCAAGTTTTCCTTCAAGAATACCTCCAGAGATTCACTAGAGAATTCATTCTGTATATTTTTCAGGAATAACTTCAGGCAATATTTTGAAAAATTTTGCATGGATCCTCTTCCCTTTTTATTTCTTTTTTTTTTACCTGTATTAACCTTCCAGGACGCGCGCCATCAAGCAACCGAAACTGCACCGCGCTCGCACTGTATACGAAAAGCGAGGTTTTTTGGTAGTGTTGTACTTTTTACAACAGCGCGCGCACTGAAGGGTTAACGAGATTTTTATCCCTAGGCTAGTTCATCTTGGGAGGCTTCTTATTTCTTAAGGGATTCCCCTGGATTTTTTTCAATAACTCCACCAGGAACTGCTTCGAGATTCCCTGAATTCCTCTTGAGAATTGCTTCCAGAATTTCTCCTGTTTTTTTTACAGGATTTCCTCCAGGGATTCCTTAAAGAACTGCTATGGGGATACCTACAGGAGTTCCTTCGCGAACTCGTCTTACGATTCCTTCAGGAATTCTCCACGAATTCCTTCATTGATTTCTTTAGTTTCTCATCTTGGGAATTCTTTAGAAACTTCTCTTGGGATTCCTTCGTGAATTCTTGTTAGGATTCCTCCAGAAATTCCTACAGGGATTTCAAGACTTATTCTAGAAGTTTCTCCACGAATTGAAGAATTCTTCCAGGAATTCCTCAAGGAATCCTTGTAGAGATTCCTCTAAAAATTCCTTCAAGAATTCCAATAGAGATTCCTCCAGAAGTTCTTCTGGAGATTCCTATAGGAATTCCCACAGGTATTCCTCCAGAAACATCTTCAGGGATTCCTCAAAAAATTCCTCCAGTGATTCTTTTTGAAAATGCTCCTGTGAATCATCAAGAAATTCCTACAGGGATTTCTCTATGGATTCTTTTTGAAATCCCTCCAGAGATTTCTTCGAGAACTCCACCAGGGATTTCCCCAAGAATCACTCTAAGAATTCCTTCGAGAATTTATTCAGGGATTCTTGCAGAAATTCCTATAGAGATTCCTCGAAGAATTTATCTGCAGATTCCTCCAAGAATTCCTACCAGCATGTCTCCAGGAATTCCCACAGGAATTGCCCCAGGCATTCCTTCGGGAAATCCTCTAGAGATTCCCCTAGGGATTGCACTAAGGATTCCTCCAGGAATATCTCCAGGCACTCCTCCAGAGTTACTTTAGCAGTTCTCCAGGAATACATGGAATTTCGTCCTGGAATTTCTTCAGGATCTCCTGCATGATTTCTTCCCAGAATTTCTCCAGGAATTACCCAGGAATTTCTTCAGGAATTCCTCCAGGGATAACTTCAGAAATTGTATAAGGCATTCCTCCAGGAATTCGCTCAGAAATTCGTACATCAATTCCCCCAGAAGTTTCTTTAGGAAATCCTCCAGGTATTGTTTCAGGGATTACTCCAGGAATTCTCTTAGGAATTCCTCCGATAATTAATTCAGGAAGTCCTCCAGGGATTCCTCCAAGGATTCTTCCAGAGATTCCTCCAAGAATTGCTTCATGGATTCCTCCTGGAGCTCATCTAGAAATTCCTCTAGGAGTTCATACAGGAATTTCTCCAGAGATCCATCCACAAAATTCCTCGAAGAATTCCTCTAGGGATTTCTGCAGGAATTCGTCCAGGGTTTCCTCTTCAAATTCCTCAAGGGATTCCGCCAGGAGTATGTCCAGAAGCTCCTCCGGGATTTCCTCCAGGAATTGCTTCAGGAATTCCAGGGATTTCTTCCAAAATTCTATCACGGATTCCACCACGAATTCCGCCAGAGATTCCTCCTGTAATCCCTCCATGGATCCTTTGAGTTTCTTCGAGGAATTTCTTCAGGGTTTCCACCAAGGATTCGTCCAGGAATTTCTCCACCGATTCCTCCTGAAGATCCTCATTGAATTTCTTCCAAAATTCCTCGTGAAATATTTCCAGAGATTCGTTCAAGGATTCCTTCAGAAATTTCTTCAGGAATTTCTTTAGGAATTGCTCCAAGGATTGACCTAAAAAATCCTTCCAGAATTTCTTCACAAATTCAAAAAACTCAGTCACAAATTCAGGAAGGCCTCCGGGAGGTTCTCTAGACATTCCTCCAGGAATTTCCCTTGGAAAGCTTCACAAATTTGTCCAGAAATTCCTCCAGGAATACACCCAGAAATTCCAACACATTCCTCCACGTCGAATAAGTGTAATCAGTTTCGTACCTTTTAATTCCGCCCTATGTTGCTTATCCTTTGACAGATACGCGTATTTCGACTATCACTTGTAATCTTCCTCAATGTCAGTTATCTACGAGAATTGCATAAGAGCGCAAATTTCAGTCGTTCGTTTAAATATAAATAATATTCAATTTAACTTTGATACTTCAAGAGCTAGAGTTCTGGTGTCTTCAACAATTTTTGTTTTTGTCTCTTCTACAATTTTGCCGAAGACGTCAAAGCTTTAGGATGTGAAATAAAGAAGTTAGCACCGCAGGGCCACCTATGTGGCGATTTTACGAACTAAATTTCAAGCGCAAGACACCAACCTGATAGGACGTAACCCCAATGTGCTAGAGGTTTTGTCTTGCAAATTTGTATTCCTGGCCAAGTGTGCAGTGGTAAAGCCTACTAAACTGATCCCTAATTCATGGTGTGAAGCAGTTACATGCTTACCGTGACTCGGTAAGCCTCGTTAGTTGTTATACCCTGGGCAAAGTGAGATGAAACACAATGTTTCATTATTGTTGCATTTCCATATGAAGAAATAAGAACGAAAATGAAATCTTTATGTTATACCCTAGGCCTAGGGTATAAGTTTGATCATAGGCGTATTATCATTATTGTCATGTTGTGAAGTACGATTCTAGAACCGGAAAATGCTTCACCATGTAATTTGAGCAATTTCACCGAGCCTTCAATTTGGTGTTATCATTTCAGAAAAAAAATCAATCGTCACAGTATCCAAGTCTTCCTTTGTTTGATTAGCCCACTACAAAACATGCTAATTCGACCAGTGCTTTGACCAATTTGATTAAAATAATTGTGGCTCGTGGTTTTTACCGGACGCTGATTGTAGTGACCACTTACCCTCTGAAGTGGCAACATGTATGCAGACTATTAATTTGCAAATATGTATGTTATTAAACACTCCAGCCAGCACCTAAACTAAACTCATTTCATTTTCCGTCATGTACCCATTAGCCGCGATTCTAAATGATCGAATAAACTCAAATTACAATCAAACAAAGTCAACACCAGTTGTTGAGCGAGCGAATCCATAGTTGTTTGCTGGCTAGTTGGCGCGCGTTGGCAATTTTGCACCCCTGTGCACTCTGGGTTCGACCCAGAGTGCCACCACCCAACAAACCAGAGGCGATCTGATTACGTGTAGTTTGACCCGGAACATTACCCGGCTACATCGGATCGAACTCTGGGACTGGTTAACCGCAGCGATAAATCATTTTCGACCCGCGCGGCGCTCGCTGAAGGACCATAATGTCTGCAATCGCACGGATCGTGGTGGGAGATGGAAATTGCAATATCCATACGCAGCTCCAAACGCTTGACGCTTGAATGGCAGCAGCCAGCGATGGTGTTTTCCGATGATGATGATGATGGGTTGGGCGGGTAAGCGGAATGCGGTTAGATTCCGGTGGTTAGCACTTGCGGAGCGGGACGCACCAGAGAGGAAGGGTGCCGAATCGGTTGACCGTCGGAATCATACATTGTGGGATTTTGGTATTTTATTATCATCGTTGGCATTGATGTGTATTTTTGCTGCGTTGAAAGCAAATAACGTTGATTGGTAATTGGAACTGACTCATGTTCGCTCGTAGAGATCTATTAACGAAAAACAGAGTTTCAACAATAATATTGATGATCAATTCTTCGCAAATTTGAACCCTTCAAATTGAAAATCGAAACTGAGCTTAGATAAAGGTTCAGATTCATACAAACTAATTTCCTATTAAACATATGTTTATTTATTTATTTATTTCGTCAATCATTGTAGACTACAAGCTTAATGTATAAATTTACAGATATTGATACTTATATAGCATTTTATGTGTCATTAGATCTACCATTTAGGACTTTCCTTAGCAGTGGTCTTGACATAGTTAAATCGATTATTTCGCAGTATTTGTTATATATATTCATTAATGAGTTCATTGGTCCGTTTATTGCATATGAAGTTCGTAGCGATTTGAGCTGAAATATGTTACGTGATCTTAAAGAGCGAGTTGGAGCATAAAAATTTAGGCTCGCTAATAAATCTTCCGATTGAGTGCGTTGTGAGATAAGATCGTTTATAAAAGCTATACATGCAATTTCCCTTCTTTTCTTAAGAGTTTCTAAATTGATAAGCAAGCACCGGGACTCATACGACGGAAGAGGATAGGATGCCCATCCTAGTTTTCTTAGAGCAAAGAGTAAAAATTGTATTTGTACTGCTAAGATAAATGTGAAATTAGACTAGGGTAAGCAATCAAACTTTGAACTAGTCAAATTGTAATCTTAATTTGAACCATTTCAAAATTCATTAAAACGACGTACTTTTCAGGCAAATATTGTCCCGAAAAAGATGTTAAACAGCTTTCCGTAATATAACCTGATAACATGGACATTAAAAGCATTGAAAAAAGCGTTTTTGTCATGGAAAACAGGCAATTGAAAAATCACTGTGATTTTACCCATTTCCCCCAAGATAAAGCACATTTTCGGTGCACTCGTACAGCTCATGCATTGTATCACACGCAATATGTGAACACGTCAAATGAAAGCTTATTTATCGTAGAATAGACCAACCGAATAATATTCCGCATTATTTGTCATAAAATTATCAAATTTAAGTGATTCTTGCTTGGAGAATGTTATCTTGTTGAACCATTTGTAATCTAAATTTGAACTAGTAAACGGGGGTGAGCTTCTAGTGTTGGCCTGTAGATTGCGATAGTGGTTGTTTTGTTTACTCTTGGGGGATGAAAAATTCCAAATTTAGTTTCCAAATTCCTAAAGAATTTCGAACATTCTGAGTTGAGATTCCACTGCCTAATGAAAAATAGGTATGAGAATTAGCAGATTCATGTGATTTTTCATTGTTTAGCATGTAATTGGCTGTTTTGTGAGTTGCTCGAGCTGCTGCCGCCAGTAGTTCAAATTAAGATTAAAATTGGTTCAAATTATGATTACGATGGTTCAAATTAAGATTAAAATCATTGTTGATGAAAAATCAAATATTTCAATGAAATTCGGTGCAAATACAAACTTTTTACCATTTAACAGAAAGCTTATACCCGTGGCTTTCATGTACATACGATTTTGCCGTAGTAAATTATTTCCATGTGGGAGAAAAAATCTCTTAAAATTTGCACTGCTTCAGAAAGCCGCAATTTGGTTCAAATTTTGATTACCTACCCTACGAAAAAAAGCCTTTGCTGATAAGTAAATTCATCTTGCGCAACATTTCGCTACGTTGAATCTATAATATGGAAATAATAATCCTTCTCTATTGATCTCGGTCTACAGTCAATTGCTAACAGATCCCAATGGATGAAATTTCCTATGGCTCTTCTTAACCCTGAACAACCATCTTGATCTCTGTCTGTTATGGAAGCGCCGGACTTTTGATCCTCTACAAAATATTGTCGTTGCTTGTCCTTCTTGTAACATCCATGTGACCAACACACGGGTTTTGTCCGAAGTTTTGTCAATGTCCATTTCTTTACACATATTAAAGGGTGATACGGTCAAAATTTGGTCACACAATTTTTTCATAACTTTAGACTGCGTACACCAAAACAGCTGATTTTTGGACTAGTAATGCTACATTATGTAGCTTATACCATAAAATTTTCATCAAAATCGATTAAGTATTGGTTGATATAGGCTCAGTGTACCAGTTATGGCTATAGTACCTCAAATTCGCCATAGTCGATTTTCATCCTTAAATGATGCAAACCAATAAGAAAAAAATGTGACCAACAGATCAAGTCCACAAAAGAAGGTTGCAATCATTCAAACTTCACATTTTTCTCAAATAATGATAAAAATAAATCATTTTCCTTAATTTTTCGGCTTCCTTGCACCCTATTTCGCCATAGTGTACCAGTTATGGCTAATCCCATAAGGAATGCATGTAAATAGTGCGAAGTGGAACCCAAATTAACAAATGTATCCATAACTGGTACAGGGTTCCTATCATTGGCACATGCCGTAATAAATACTAAAAGTAGTTTTAGTTTGTATATTTTTCCTGTAAAGTATGAAAACCGATCAATCATTTGACGTATCGATGACATTCGACGGTCTTCTTCTTATTTTTCTAGAAATAGTTATTCTTAGGTAGTGCGATAACTGGTACAGGCACCCTATAGATAAAACCATCGACTTACCTTTTTAAAATGTTGTACAAAGGCGCTCCATAGTAAATTTTCGGAAATTTAAGTTCAGTAAAGCACAATTTTGATTATAGAACTACCAATACTGCTCCGATTTTTTTTTCAAAATTTTACAGTATAATACTATTATGAAAATATGTTCTTAGTAAAATTTTGAGCCATTTTGTATGAATACTTTCAAAGTTGTAACAGTTTGAATATGAAAAAAACTGACAGGGTGCCACTTAAGCAAATATAACTTCGTAACGGCTGGATCAAATTGAATGAAATTTTTACACAACATTTTGATATGCATACTTTACATATATACAAATTTTCAGTAAAGTCGGTTAAGTATCTCTGGCTCTATAAATAAAACAATTAAAATGTATTGTTATTTGTGCACAAATAACATATAATGTACCATTACTGGTCCAAAAATCAGCTGTTTTGGTGTACGCAGTCTCAAGTTATGAAACAAATTGTGTGACAAAATTTTGACCGTATCACCCTTTAACAGCTCATCAACAAAGTGTACCATTTGGGTAAAAAACGACCCTAATGCAAAACGAGAGGGTTAAGGAGGTTCGAATAATCGTATTTGCTTCACACCGCTTATTTGATTTGAAACCAGATTCTATGCCTTCTCATAACATTTAAGCTGATTTGGTTGAAAATTGATAATGAATGGCTTCAAAGTTTACATGGGAATTAACGGTGCTATTCATTTAAACTATCGTGGCATTTTCCCTAGTGCCCTAGAGGGTTTGTTGACCCCTGGTGACAACAAGTTCGAAAGCACATCACTCTCCTTTACGGTCCGCAACTGGTACACATAATTTCAATTTATCAAGCGTTGCTTAACAACTTTTGCCGGAAAACCGATTTCTACCATTATCTACCATAACTCATTAAAAAGATGATCGATCTAAAAGTTATATTCCTGAAAACTTCCTGGAAATCCGGCCCTCACAAAAACCATCTTGGCATTAATGGCAACTTACTCCAGTCTGTATTACGTTCAGGGATGGAATTGCTCTCACCGTGAAGCAACTAGCGAGTGAAAAACCAACAAACGGCTTGCTCATGAAGCAAAACATTCAAACGGCATGTATGAAGCAAAACATTCATGAGTTTTTATTCGTTAACAACTAGTGGAAGTGTGGGAAGTGCATTTTAGATCATTTTTAAGGGCAAGGTATTTGGAGTACATTGCTCAAAATATGCTTTCCCGGGAAGCTGACTAGACTGATAAGAGCAACGATGGACGGTGTGCAGAACAGCGTAAGGATTTCGGGTGAGCTATCCAGTTCATTTGAATCTCGACGGGGACTACGACAAGGTGATGGACTTTCCTGCCTACTATTCAACATCGACCTGGAAGGTGTTATGCGACGAGCCGGGCTCAACAGCCGGGGTACGATCTTCACGAAATCCAGCCAATTTGTCTGTTTTGCGGATGACATGGATATTATTGCCAGAACATTTGGAACGGTGGCAGAACTGTACACCCGCCTGAAACGTGAAGCAGCAAAGGTCGGACTGGTGGTGAATGCGGCTAAGACAAAGTACATGCTGGTAGGTGGGACTGAGCGAGACAGGACAAGCCTTGGCAGCAATGTTACGATAGACGGGGATACTTTCGAGGTGGTAGAAGAATTCGTCTACCTCGGTTCCTTGCTAACGGCTGACAATAACGTGAGCCGTGAAATACGAAGGCGCATCATCAGTGGAAGTCGTGCCTACTATGGGCTCCAGAAAAAACTGCGGTCAAAAAAGATTCACCCTCGCACCAAATGTACCATGTACAAGACGATAATAAGACCGGTGGTTCTCTACGGACACGAGACATGGACGATGCTCGAGGAGGACCTGCAAGCACTCGGAGTTTTCGAGCGACGAGTGCTAAGGACGATCTTCGGCGGTGTGCAGGAGAACGGTGTGTGGCGGAGAAGAATGAACCACGAGCTCGCTGCACTTTACGGCGAACCCAGCATCCAGAAGGTGGCCAAAGCCGGAAGGATACGGTGGGCAGGGCATGTTGCAAGAATGCCGGACAACAACCCTGCAAAGCTGGTGTTTGCAACTGATCCGGTTGGCACAAGAAGACGTGGAGCGCAGAGAGCACGATGGGCGGACCAGGTGGAGCGTGATCTGGCGAGTGTTGGGCGTGACCGAGGATGGAGAGCTGCAGCTGCAAATCGAGTATTATGGCGGCAAATTGTTGATTCAGTATTATCATGAATTTGATGTGAACTAAATAAATGAAATGAAATGAATGATGCTCAAAATATCTAGCTCTCTATTGTGCTCTGGTACGTCCCATACTTGAAAACGCCTCTATTATATGGACACCTTATCAGCTTTCGTGGAACATCAAGATAGAACGCATCCAACGCAGATTCATAAGGGTTTTTTTTAAATAGTTTATTTGGAAGGCTCGGGCGTGTATTACACTTAACAGAGCCGAAATCAATATGTTTGTAACAAATTACAATAAATTATTCTGAATAAAAATCAATTTTATCTACTGCTAAATTCAATACTTTAGCTATTCTAATCTTATCTTCTGCTATCAATTGACCTCGTTCAGTTTCATCATCAATCCAATCATACGATGCCACTTTGCACCTCTGTCTCCTAGGAGAAGAGCCAGGGACAGCTACCAGGTTTGCTTCGCTGCACGTTGATCTATTCATGTTCTTCTTTTTCTATGATCGGCTGGACTCCAAATCAGATGATCGTTGTAGCTTCACGTCGGGCTTGCTCAATTTCTGCTCTTTTGTTTCACTGTTTTGATCAGTGATCTCCGGCTCTGCGTCGTCTGTTCTAGCGGAATCTAGAGCTTCTTCTTCCTGGTCGCTGCAAACGATGTCGACAATGTCGTTCGTAACTGCAGCTGTTGACTGGTTTTTACAACCACTGCGCCGTTCTTCAAAAATGGGACAGGACTTTTTCAGATGTGATTCCGACTTACACACATAGCATTTCGGTTTCAATCCATCATAATAGATTCTCCCTTTTCGGTTGCGGAAGAAGAGAGTCTCCGGGATGTCTATCTCAACTGCCATGTGAACGCCACGGACTCCCGTGAACATATCGAGCTGATACTCCGGTGGGAACCGTTCACGTACGGTTCGCTTGATTTTTCCATATTTTGCCAGCACGGATGATAATTCTGAGTCGGATATTTCGGGAGGAAGGTCGAAAACCCGCACGTACCGATTGTTTCCTCCAGCGACGGACATTTGCACCATTACTTGCTTACCATTACTGTAATGGAAAGGCAAAGTCTTTGCGTTGTTCTCCAACGTAAACTGCATCGCACCTTCGTTCTTAAAACGTATAAATACTGACTTTTCGTCAGATATTTTATAGGCTGTCTCCATCATGCACTTATCTCCTTTCAGTGATTTGACAAAGCGTCCCATATCAACCAAGGTTGGCTGAATGGCATTGTCCGGAAACTAAAAAGCCAGAGTGTTCTTTACCACCACTTCGCTGGACATTGTGACCGATAGGTACGAACGCCGCGCAAAGTCAAAACGAGCACCGAAAATAAACGGATGAGCAAGCAAACGCGTCTGTCCGCCTCAAAGCGTGATCGTGTACTGATTCATAAGGGTTGCACTGCGGAATTTGCCTTGGCGTGATCCACAAAACCTCCCGCCATATATTGAGAGATGTCGGCTTCTTGGACTCGATTCGTTGCAGCGACGGCGAAACATACAGCAATCTACGTTCGTTCTGAAGTTGCTTAACGGCGAAATTGATGCACCCTCTCTTCTGTCACGAATCAACCTCCGAGCTATGGAGAGGCAACTAAGGTCTTCGGCTTTGTTGTTAACTGAATTTCTCAGAACAGCATACGGCTTCTACGAACCATTAACTGCGTGCGTTCAAACCTTTTCGTTACTCGATGAGATATTTGTTTTTTGGTGAAAGTTCTAGATGTTTTAAGAGAAAAGTGTCAAATTATAGTTTGCTATAGTTTTTAGTTTAAATATTCATGTAGACTTAAGTCAGATGAATTAAATAAATAAATAAATAAATAAATAAAAACCTGGACGAGTGAGCCTTTTGGCTCGTGAATTGCAGAAAGTTGGTGTGTGTGTGTGTGTTGCTGCTATTCAGGAAGTGCGATGGCCCAAATCTGGTAAACGTGAATTCAGGGTAGTGGATCGCGCCGCCAACACATCATTCAACTATAACATCTACCACAGCGGCAGCGATAAGGCAGAACATGGGGTCGGATTCATAGTGATCGGAAAACAGATGAAGCGAGTCATAAGGTGGAAGCCGATCAACGAGCGGATCTGTGTATTAAGGATTCGAGGCAAATCCTTCAACTACAGCCTGATCAATGTATATGCGCAGACCAACGACAACACCGATGACGTGAAGATTGCGTTTTACGAATACCTTGACAAGACCTATGGAGCATGCCCAAAACATGACGTTAAGATTGTCATCGACGCCAACGCGCAGGTTGGAAGAGAGGACTTTTTCCATCCAATCATCGGTACGGAGAGCCTTCACTCCTTCACAAACAACAACGGCCTGAGATTAGTTATCTTTGCTGCTGCCAGGGGGATGGCCATTAGTAGCACCTACTTTGCACGCAAGAATATCCACAAGCACACCTGGAGACACCCAAATGGCGAGTTATCAACCATGTCGGACTCTAAGAACCGGCGATCGATGCGTTTCAACATCCAGCGATTCAGCAGACGGTACGGTAGCTAACTATCACCAGAAGCTGGACGAGCGGACAAGTGAAATCAACTAGAGCGATAACCTTGACACTCTATGGGAGTCTATCCACGGAGCGATGAGTACGGCAGCGCGAGAGGTAATAGGCACTGCTAAAAGACGACCTAGGAACGGGTGGTTCGACGAGGAGTGCCAGAGGATAACGGATGAGAAGAATGTCGCCAGAAGCCGGATGCTGGTGTCTGGGACCTGACAGAGCAGGGAGCAATATAGGGAAGCGAGAGCAGCCGAAAAACGAATCCACCGCAGAAAGAAAAACTACCATGAGGAAAATATAATTGCTTAGGCGCAAGACAGTATGGAGCAGAATGACATGCGGAGGTTTTACAAAACTGTCAATGGCATGCGGAGAAAAACAGCGCCTTCTCTCGTCATGTGCAGCGACTGTGAAGGAAACTTGCTGACAGACAAAACAGTGGTGGCTACCAGGAGAGGAGAGCACTTCGAAGAGTTGATGAACGGTGGGAATGGAAGAGCGACAGACAGAATTCGAATCGACGACGACGGACAAGCTGTGGAACCTCTAACGCTAGACGAGGTCAAGACAGCCATTAGTACCATTAGTGGGCTGAAGAACAATAAGGCTGCTTGGAAGGACGAACTCCCGGTCGAGCTTCTCAAGCACGGTAGTGAGCAGCTGTATCAACTCTTACATCGTATTATATTGAATATATGGGATGAGGAAGAACTAGGGAAACCAACATATTTTGGACCCAGCAAAACGTAAATATTTTGTGGACACTTACGACAAAAACAAATGGAAGTGTCAAAAATATATTGGCGTAACGCTGTGTCCAATATACTCTCAGGCTCGAACTGGTTCAATCGATGTTTGGCAGCAGCTTGAGGGAAAGCTTCTGCTAGACCGACAAGTTCGTCATCAACAGAGTCATTTCGTGCACATGCATGGAGAGAAATCATTAAGACTTGTTAGCCTTTTATACAAGTTCAATAGACCTAACTTTATACACCACACTTGGTACTCTAGTAACGTGCGATAATGAAGTTAACCGCGAGGTGAAAAGACAGATTGCAGCTGCGAATCGGGCCTTTTTCGGTCTGCGAAACCAGCTGAATCGTGGACGTTGAGAGAAGCTGATCAGAGAGCCTTTGGAGTCTTCGAACGTGAAGTGCTGCGAACAATACTCGGCGGTAAACTGGAGAACGACATCTGGCAGCGTCGCATGATCCACGAATTGTACCAAGTATATAAAGAGATGGATATAGTGAAGCGAATAAAACACGGCAATCTGCGTTGGGCTGGGCACGTAGCTCGTATGCCGGAGGAACGACATGGCCTATTGCTTTCCAATCGCTAGAACCACTTATTCTCTCATTTTTTCAATATTTCTGCTGGAGTATTATCACTGTTTGATCACCAATCTTCTTTCAAATTACATTTTCGGAATCAAATTTTTACAAATCTATAAATAAATCACTTACAGTTATTTCTTAATTTAGTAACGAAAACAACGCATCCCAATTATTGTGTTACACTTATATTTTAACAGTCAGCGCACGCAAAATTTTTCTTCCTGTTTGTTCTTTCTGGTTCACACGCAAGCAATGTTGTTGACATCACTTTATCAATGTTTTACTTTACTAATGAGCCAAGATTTGGGTACATGGTGAAAAAACTGTCCTCAATATTCGTCCCACATTTAATTTGTAGAATAGCTATTTTTCTATAGTAATTATTCGTTGGAAACAAATATACAAGTTGAAAATTGCGTCTTTGACCGTTGCATCAAATGTTCAGTTATCGATAAGTTGTCGAAATGCCCCAGAATCATACCATTTATGATCATGTGTATAGACTACCCACTAAGCCGAAGAATCATGGCGTCTACAAAAGCTAAAGAAAGTGACATTTTCATTCCATGTGCTAAATCTGAAACGAAATGGTACAGTTGTGTGTCGCATAGCTTTTCCGATCTCCAGTTATACAGGGGATGGCCAAAATGTTTGGGATACGCAACTTTTTTTTTCCACAAAAAAGTTCAACATAAGTTCATAGAGTGCATTAAAATTCTCAAATTTTGACTGTTTGCTAACCTATTATATGTATATCATTGGTACGAATTTGAGCTCGATTGGTTGATATTTCGCGAAGATAGAACCGTTCTCGTAAAATACTATTTTTCGGACAAGCAATTTTTGAATGTCATATCTCGGAAACCAGTAAAAATAATCGAATGAAATTTTGATCGTTTATCAACAATATATTAATGCTTGAAAATTATTTAAAACATAGGTAGTTTTAAAGCGTTGACAAAAGTTGTGATGGATTGGCACTTTTTGGATCTTTTCGAAAAAATGTATTTTTTTTACATCAATGTCATTAAACTTTAGTTTCGATATCCAAAGACTTTCTACCTCGGCTATCAAAATACACTCCCGTTCAAAAGTTTGGGGTCACCCCCTCAAAAACATGTCATTTTTTTAGGCCCATATCTCCGCCAATTTGCGTCCGATTTCAAAACCCTAGGTTTCATTCAAAAGATAATAAGTCAAAGAAACTTTGAACATGATTTAAAAGAAACTTTATCAAAAAATTTTGTATGTAAACTTAACCCAAAGTTGCCAAGTTTTCTAAAAAATGAATATAAACTTACGGCAGTGTCGCTGGAAGTTGGGTCGACCAAATTTTAAGATGAGAGCGGTAATATGACCCATTTTCTATTAGCTTTCAACTGCTTTTTACAGAACTTAGCTAAAAAATGTAGAAAAAAAGTTATTAAGTAAATTAATCCTTGATGTCATCGACCAAAAGTTTGGGGTCACCCCTCAATATGATGTATCGGCCAAAAGTTTGGGGTCACTATCGTAAAACAGGGAAAAGTGATTTGGTGATATCTTCGTCATCTATAGTTCAATTTTAATTTTTTTTGGCTCATTTCAAAGATAATTAACTAAATTTACGTTTGATTTCTTCAACTTAACGTATTTAACAATTTTTGTATATAAAAATGTTATGTAAAGTTAGCACATTTTACCACGCTTTAAAAAATGAGGCAACTTTACGTTAAATTTTAGTATGTAAATTTCAACAAATATGTGTGGTTCAATGTCTATGCAGTAAGTATCATTCATTTTGTTTCAAATAAGCCAAGAAGAATTAAAATTGAATGAAAGATGACAAAGATATCAACAAATCACTTTTCCATGTTTTACGATAGTGACCCCAAACTTTTGGCCGATACAGCATTTTGAGGGGTGACCCTAAACTTTTGGTCGATGACATCAAGGATTAATTTACTTAATAACTTTTTTTTTCTAGATTTTTAAGCTAAGTTCTGTAAAAAGCAGTTGAAAGCTAATAGAAAATGGGTCATATTACCGCTCTCATCTTAAAATTTGGTCGACCCAACTTCCAGCGACACCGCCGTAGGTTTATATTCATTTTTTAGAAAATTTGGCAACTTTGGGTTAAGTTTACATACAATTTTTTTTTGAAAAAGTTTCTTTTAAATCATGTTCAAAGTTTCTTTGACTTATAATCTTTTGAATGAAACCTAGGGTTTTGAAATTGGACGCAAATTGGCGGACATATGGGCCTAAAAAAATGACATGTTTTTGAGGGGGTGACCCCAAACTTTTGAACGGGAGTGTATCTATAATAAGATTGATTGATTGATTTGTCTTTATTTAAGAGACTTTCAGCCCTTAGCTGGTTCGTCTCTATCTATAATAAGATTTATTAGAGCCTATTTGGATTAAAGGAAGAACACATTTACTAATTTTTGTGTGATATATTAAATATTTCAGTAATTTTCCTCTATATGAGTGAAAATGTCAGACCACTACAACTTTATTCGTCGTGAAAAAATATAACACTTTATAGCGTCGTATCGAGTATCAATATATTGTTGATAAACGTTCAAAATTTCATTCAATCCGGTTCACTAGTTTCCGAGATAAGTCAGTTCAAAAATTAGTTTTGCAAAAATAGTGATTTGCCAGAACGGTTCTAACTTTGTGAAGGATTGATCAATTGAGCCCAAATTTGTACCAATGATGCACATAAACAGTCAAAATTTGAGAATTTTTTATGCTTTCTGTAAAAAGTTACAGAATGTTGAACTTTTTTGTGAGAGAAAAAAAAGTTGCCTATCCCAAACATTTTGGCCACCCCCTGTACATACCGAACGAGGATACCAAACAAGGGGACTATGCCAACGAAGCATCCCGATACCGTAGGGGAGACTGGGGAGACTTGATCCCTTTTTCTTAATTCACTTGAAACTTTTAGAAAAAACACAAAACTAGATCCGATTTCCATACAAAATGACAGGTAAACATCTATCGCAAGTTAATACACAACAGAATGCTTTTAAATTATTGTTAAAGTTTTCAAAACTGTGTTTTTATGGAGGCATGTTTTATGATGTATTTTTCAAAAATGGGTGACACTTGATCCCCCTTTGAGCACATGGTTTATTTAAAGGGAAAATAATTCCAGAGTCTTCCTATTTATTTCCTTTTCGAGTTTTCTTGTATTTTCGATGAATAAGGATTGTTTGAAATTGTAAGATTTCCTTAAATTTTTAAGGATATGCCGTATTTTCAAAATGGGGAGATTTGATCCCTCTTTTCTTGGTTTGTACTAAAGTTATAATTATCTGACACATTTTATTGTTGAATAGACCAGAATTCTAAGTAAATAGGGGCTTCCGAATAGAATTTTATTTTTCACATGTATAATGTGTGTGAAATCCTCGAGGGATCAAGTCTCCCCATGTCACTGTTGTGTATACTAAGCTGAATTAATTAAAATATGTTAACAACAGCCTTATTTGGATGAATAAGTTTGAAAGTATTTTATTTAAACTATGTGCTGTGAAATTTTGACACGATTTGGTTCAATTTTCACAATGTTATTGAGATTTTTCGGAATCGCCTAAAAGATTTCTGAAGGACTGAAAACAAACCATCAGCCGTTAAAAAATAATGCAATGTACAATCAAAATCACTTGTAGCCAAAACATAGTCGTTTATCCAGGATTAGTTTTGGAAAAAATATGCTAGAAGAAAAATGTTTTTGATTGCGAGCAAATATGGGGGGAACAAGTCTCCCCAGGGATCAAGTCTCCTCAGTCTCCCCTATAGTTTGTTCAGTAAATGAGCATGAGCAAAGATGACCGTACAATTCGTAGTTGCTACTCCGTGATTGACCAGAATAATCGAAATTGCACAGGGAACCAATCAACGGAGCTTGGGAGTAGCTACCGCTCTCAATGTGTACAGTTCGAGAATTCCAAACTTTATTAGTCAATAACGGCGCCGGCCACGTCCTTGCGGTCCACGTTGATACTAGAGACCGAGATCACCTCATCTTCTCCACGACTGTCACAAGAAGGAGTTTTTGTTAGAGGGGAGGGGGAGAGTCACATGATTTGGATTCACTTTGGTAAGTGATGTGATTCATGCAACCTTTATTTGAGTCAAAACATTTATTCATTTCGACTAAAATATTACAAATGTCGACACCGAAGATGACGAACCATTCAAATTTTTGTGAACATGCAAAAAATTAAAGAAAAATATTTATTATCAACTAAATGTGCATTGGGAACTAGCGCCGACACATGACGTGACGAACTTTTCAATATTTGTTAGATAAATACACCAAAACCAGAACAGAATTTTATACATCCTTTAGCATTAGTTATTATGGTAAAATGGAACGAGCTCATCAATAAACATCCTTCGAAGTGTCCAGTGCGTATATGCTGCAGCATCTTCCACTAACTGGCCTCTTCTCCGAAATCACACTGAACCGCTACAACTCTCAGGCTACAACTACACACGGGTACGACGATGTGCACTGTCAAAGTGACGACGACGACGACGCGTCCGATCCGAATGAAAAAAGCAGCATTTCGACTTTGCCTCCAAAAACACACTGAACCGCCCCGTACGAAGATGAGCACTGAGTTTGTTGAGTAAAATCGAAAAACAACACCAAGTCAGATTGTCCCATAATGAAAAGTAATCGTAAGTCAGTCCCATTACGAACTTGTGTGCCCTGCAGTACAAAACCGAACACTGTTTTAATCAGTTTATATTTTTTCTCAGTTTAAAAACTTCAAAGTCCATATTCTCAATGCCTACTTTTTACAGATGGGACTAACTTGCGATTCACGGCAGTATATGCCCTAAATCTTCAGATGGGAGAGGATTTTAGCAGCTTTTGAAAATTCATCTTTTCTTCAACAGTTTAAAAAGTTTACTTATTCTTACTGGAGAATTGAAATTCCCATGTAAAACTTCAAATCAAGTGCGAACTAGCTTTGTTTGGGTTCCTTTGCAGCCTATTGTATTTCAAAGTTTTGCAAAATTCGTCACAGCCTTTAGCGTGCATGAAGCCAAAAAGAACGGAAACAATTAGTGACTAAAAAGTATGTTTTTTTTAAGGATGAACATGGGAGCATAGGATAATGCAGGGTACTACTCACACGCTACATCTTCAATGAAAATCGTATCTATATACAGACTTTTAACACAGCAGTTATCAAAAATACAAACAATATGAATTACTTCTTTTCCAAACCATGGAAGGAAGCGACCAATCTGACGCAATGCACCAGATGTAAAAACATGACTGTTTTAACAATTTGATTCGAAAAACACAGCACAGACACACAGCATATGATTGGCATTAATAAGTAAATAAATAAACAGACCAAATGCGAGTAAATGAGTCAATAAAACTGAAAATACGGTCATTTTTAATTCATACACCGCACTTTACGCATAACACCGACACGACGCAGTTGAGTTATGTGCTTGGTTGTCTCTCACTAACTGACTGTGGGGGTAATGACGACCAGTTGAAGTACGCGGGAGCAATAGGGCCAATGAAAAACAATAGTGGAATGATAGTGCAACGTTTGGATTACCTACTAGGGGGCGGTTGGGGGTACGATAATAGTCCTATCACGCAAATAGGTGTCCCTTGGTGGAACCCCCGGAGGAAGGCACGCGCCCTCAATACCTGTGCTATATCATTAAAACGTATGTAGGAGCCAGCGGGAAAAATTGTTTTATGAGTGATTTTACCACCGGGTTTTTTTTTATTCTTAATCACTTAACCTAATTTACAGCTCTATTGTCCACTGGGGCACTACGTGAGCAATTTCAATTGACAGCTGCACTTTTGTACAGCGCCTATATTCTATTCTACTTTATCGAACTGGTTGCCTTTCTGCTGCTTTCACTTTTTCTACTTTATAGTAGAATGATGAGCACAAGGATGATGATGGATGGCCGTTGTTCCTTTCCAGTCCGATTGGGGGTCCATTATGAGTAGCAGTTCGCCGATGTCCAAGTATCCGGGTCGGTTTGAGCCATGGGGCTCAGAAGAGGGTCAGTGTCAGTTGCTCTCGGGGGAAAAGCAACTGACGAAAAATTGCAAGTGCCGGGGCTGGGAATCAAACCCATGACCATCCGCATATGAAGCGAACGTGTGACCAACTACGCCACGGGCCCCGGCTACCACCGGGTTATGGTTGAGATAATTATTTGATGAAAGCATTATGTCAGTTTGAATTCATGGCACGGGCACTACTGGCGGTCTGCGAATGATAACTTGGATTTATGATGCCTGCTGTCGGCGGTAAGTATAATTTACGAATGCATAATGACATTCCCCCGGTAAGCTGCTGAGCGGAAATGATGAAACTATTAATCGAAATCTCCGGTCGAGTGGAATGGTTTAAAATTACGCATTTTTTTTCATGATTGGAAATTATTACTGTTGGAACGAGGGGATGGAAATTATTCGGTTACTGATCGTTGAGTTGATTATAACTAAGTGACTGTTAGGTTATACATTTAATACACTATTAGCATAGAAATAAAATTAGAAATTTATTACCGGTATTAAGTTCTAATGGACGGGCTTGGTGGTCTAATAGCTATTCTCCAATTTTGTATCATTATATCTAATTGCTTCCTATTCCTCCGCGAGGAATGCCACACAGCTTCAAAGAAATCTCAAAATAGAATCCATCAATCAACGCCTACCAAGATTTTCAAAAATTTGATTTTCTTCATGTTGTTTGCCTCATAAACTCCGTGGGTGAAAACATACAAAGCTGAACACAAACCACATAAATCGGACATTCCGTTCGAGAATTATGCGCGGTTGTTGCAGTGTCATTTGGCCTAAAAATTAATGATTATTGTTCGGTTACGAACTGCTCTCCGAAAAGCACGCATACAATTCACCACCTCGGAATCATTCATCCAGCGCATGCTCAGCAAAACCAGCACCACAAACGGCGCCTACAGTGGCTGTGTAAGGCTGTGACCATAGTGGGTAAGGTGAGATGCGATCGGATGCGATAAGTTATGAGATGAGAAGAGGGAAGTTTGATAGGCCATAGTGCATGAGGTTTTCAATGAGGGTGCGCATGTTGTTTTCACATCCTTTTTCGCCTATTTCGTGCGCATCAACGACTCGCGTGATTTGATCGATGAAGTCGCTTGTATTTTGAAGCGCTTCTTTGGATGTGGGTAGTGAAATGATCGTTTCATGTGGAAGAGCGGAAAGATAAAATGCACCTGCTTTTTGTTTTGCGCGGGCCGTTTTTTTTGCTATAACTTAGTCAGTTTTGATCCTGTTGCAATAGCAAAAACCGACCAGTTCAAAAAACAAATCTGGTGTAACTGTACAAGATTGAGATTATTGAATTAATTATTTGATAAAAGAATGTATACAATGTAATTATATCCGCGTGAGGGATGTCTTTATGTATACACATATTTTTACTTTCCGGACTGAGCTATCTAAGTGTTGTTTTCAATTTAAATCAATATGAGACTGTTATACTGATTTTCGGCATTAAAACATTACTTTATTGTGCTGATCTCGGCAAAAAGAAACAAAAATTCGGCAAGTATGTATTATTTAAGGGTGTAGATTTATTACAAAATTTTCGGCGACATGTACGAGAAAAGATGTCTCTAGGGTGTCTACTACCTGGAAAAAACCTGGAAAACCGGGAATCCTCAGGGAATTTTATATAACAGGGAAAAACCTGGAATACTCAAGGAATTTCTTGAGTACTCAGGGAAATTTTACTCCGAAAAAAAAAATCATTGGGTCGTATGAACCTGGTAGTAAAAATCCATATAGAAATTTCGGTACAAGGATTTTTTTCCAGAAATTCCGTCAGAATTTCTTTCTGGAACTTCTTTAACAATATCTCCTGGAATGTCTCCCAGGATTTCTTATAAAATTTCACTCCGCATTTTTGACGCTATTTTTCTTGGTATTCCTTTTTGATTTTTTTCCGGAAAGGTATACTTCCGGATTCCTTCCAGGATTCCTGAATTCCAACCGATTTCTCCTGGAGTTTTTCACGGGGATGCTATTTCTTCTCAGAGTTCCTCCAGTGTTTTGCTCAAAGAAATCTTCGTAGGATTTCTACCAGAATTTATTCCGAATACTCTATAAGAATGTCTGTCGGGATAAATCGTGGAATTTCTTTCGACACTCCTCACGAAAATTTTACCCGATTCCTTCCGGTGTTCCTCTTGGGACTTCCCCAGAAGATCTTCACAGAACGTTTTTCAGAGTTGCTAAAGAAGTTATTCCTGGGGTTCCTACTAAAGTTTCTCCAAGGGTTTCTGAAGGAGTTTTCACGAATTCACTGCAAGAGTTCCTCAAGAGATTTTTTTTTATTTTTTTCCTGTGATATCTTCAAACCATTGCTTTGGGCTTTCTTCGAGATGTTCTTCCTGGTCTCCTACAGGAATTTGTTAAAAGTTTTTGCGATGTTTATTTTGAAGTTTTACCTGAGATTTTTCTCGGAGTATCTCCTGGAACTTCTCTCAGAAAATTCCTTCCGATGTTGGTCATGAGATGTCTCTCAGAGCTTTTCTTAATTAAAATACCCTGGATTTTCCCCTAAGATTTTTTTTCCAGAGTGCCTTCTGGGATTTCTACAGGTGTTATTGCTGATATTTCTCATTGAATTCTTCTCTTGCATATTTTCAGAGCCAGGCTGTTTCTTGTAGTTGTACAGATATTCTGTGCATTATTCTTAAAATTCTTCCCGGAATCTTTACCAGAAATTGTCCCGAGATTCTGGATATTCCTTCAGGAATTTCTCCCAAAGTAATTGCAGGGATTCTTCTACGGGTTTTCCTCAAAATGTCTCCTGAGATAACTTACGAAATACCTTATAGGAAATTCATGGAGACATATTCGAGGGAATTCAATTAAAATCTTGCGAGAAACTCCGCAAAGTGTTATTGAAGAAATCTCAACAGGAACTTCAGGAAAAACCTGAGAAAAAATTAGACATCTAGAAAAAAGTTCGAGATAATAGTAATCCCGAGAAAAAATATTAAGGACATCCAAGGAGGAATTCTGAAAACCATATGGAATCTTGAAAGCAGCTGCGGACGAAGTTCCGCGAGGAAAACAAGAGGAATATCGAAAAACTATAGGTAAAAATCCAATAGTTTATGGATAGCTGTCCCGGAAAACCGTTAAAAAAGGCATGGACACTGGCTTCAGCCGGCGGCTGTACCGATTGAACGAAACTTAACACGGAGTGGCTACAGATAAGAAGCTATTCTCGTGAAAATTTTCATCGGTCGGAGCGGGAATCGAACCCGTATCCACCCGGACTCTAACCGCATGGCTACGACATTCTTGAAGAAATTTTGAATAGTTTTGGATGGATCTTCAGGAAGAATCCAGCGAGAATCTCTGGTATATCGGAAAACATTTGCAAGAAATATCGGGACGTACTCAAACAGATATCTCGTGTGAAAGAATCTTGCGGAAAGCCAGGAAGATACTTTGGAAGAAATTCCAGGAATAATGCTCAGAAATATTGAAAGAATATTTGAAGAGTAGGGGAACTTACGTATTTTCGGCAGTTTTGTTCTCTTCGTCATGGGAAGTTTTTTGAAACCTGTTGAACTCAGAGTTGGCATCAAATCCTTCCCAACCAAATTGAATATGATCAAGTTTCAGGCAATTTGACCGGCATAAATCTCTCATGACGAAGAGAACAAACCTGGCGATGATACCCTAAGTCACCCTTTATAATTTAAAGAAAATTTGGGTTATTTTTTTAATTATAAACATTCGAAATTTCATCTGGAAAAACCTGGAAAACTCAGAGAATTTTATTTTGAGTTATGAGTAGACACCCAAGTACACAATATTCATCATATATTAGGTAAAAGAGTATCAATCGAAATCGATGTCACACTCTTTTCTAGTTTTGCCTGACAAAGGAAAAAGCAGAACCTTTCAATCAGAATCCTTTTAGCAATTGAGTTGAATACCATAAAACCCTGAAACTTTCTAACTTGCACATGAATAGCATGCACTGAACAAACGACCATATCAAACATTGATCACTTCATTTAAATCCCGAACATAGAAAATAAAATGTTTTTTTATACACATATAATAACAAAAATATGCTATAAAAAACTTAAACGATTTGATGGAATACTATTTTATATGCAATGAAATATGTTATTTTACATGGCGATCGATAGACAGTATGATAAATTTTTATTACGTCTGGTTCATCAAAATGCATGTCATGTGAAAAAGCATTGAGTTATATTTAAAAACAACAGCATTTTAACGCATTTTATATTACCTACTAGCATTCCCAACACATTAAATCCGCATTGCTTTACATACACAACGAGCGCAATCATAAAATCCATACCCGACAAGCATTCTCTTGCGTTCTCTTGCGTTCACATGCGTCGAAGCAGCTCCATCGCATCTCCGCACTTATCGCAACTCATCTACTATGTACGGTTCATGCGTTCTGCATATAGTTTCCACAGAGTGTGCTTCGACGCTTATCCGATCTCTTATCTCTTTGCATCGCACCTTACCCACTATGTGCTCAACGTAAGCCGTACCGAAGCATCGCACAAAGCAACACGCAAAAGGCGTTCACACTGGCTGTGTGGACATCACCGATTCATTCAAGTGCTTTGTTCTTTCCACGCTATCGCCTCGACGCAGCATCAACAGCCTGCTGCTGGTATTCATCACGCTGCAGTAGGCAGCGTAAGCGAAGAGACAGCGCAATGCTTGCCTACTTTGCTATGTGTTCTTTCATGCAGAGTGGTAGGTAGGCTTGCGCACAGCACTACAGAGCAAAGGCGCTGTCCATAAACTACGTAGACTTTTTTTCGGCCATCTCAGAACCCCCCCCCTCCCCCCTCGTAGACTTTTGTTCATACAAAATTTTCGAAATTTGTATGGAGCGTAGACTTTGGCCAGACCCCCCCGTCCCCCCCTAAGAGTCTACGTAGTTTATGGACAGGCCCAAAGCAATATCGTCACCGTACTCGCCACTGTATATATAAGAAGCCCAATTCGAATGTAAACAGTTGTATAGCAATAGAAATCTCCCCAGCAGGCACGCTGCCTGTTTGGGGAAGACCAATAAATTCAAATAGTTCAAACCGTTCTCTATTTTATCATCACCGTTGTCATCGTCGTCGTCCACTGGAGCACACTCGAGTCCGCTGATCTCCCGAGTGATTGAACATGGTCCTTCGAACCGGATTGGGCATCGAGAGGAATCCGCCCAACCAACCCTACGGAAAGCCCTCGCCGGAGAGTCATGGAGTGTGAAGTTGGATACGGACGTCGACAGGAATTCATCTCAGTCAAGTCAACCCATGCGCCAATGGGAATATTAACGGATTTCATCAATCAACCCCAACGAGCTGTCAGACTGTCAGCCTGATCTTGGCATCGGTCGAGTGGTCCCGATGGCCATTCAACAACGCAAGCTATCAACTATCAAACCATCTTCTGGAATCGGAACGGAATCGCATCACGGATTCGCATGTACACGGAAGCAAGCAATCGGAATCGGCGGAAGCAATCCACGATCAAACTACCTCACCACGTCTTCTCAATCGGATCAACTACCAAGCCATCGTCATCGTGCATCAAGCAAGTCAAACGTTATCACCGTCGTGACGCTAGCGGTTTCCATCGTAGATCAACCACGCCAAATTCTTCGAGGTTTCTGCACAGGGCAGATCAACCACCATTTGCTTCATTCGTGTTCGGGTCAAGGTTTCTACAATGGATCAACTGACCTAGTAAGCCCGGTTTCTGAACGCAGATCAACCGGTGAGAAATGATAATCCCGTCGGCAAGATCAATCATCGATTCAAGCCATTCAACCATGTAGTCGGCTGGCGGTTTTCTTCATGGATCAACCAATGCCATTCGAGGTTTCTGCACAGGGTAGAAACCACCATTCCTAGCATCGTGCTTGGGCAGACGGTTTCCACGGAGGATCAACCCAACCAGCATCCCGGTTTCTGTGGACAGATCAATCGAGGCAACAACCAATCCATCTCTTCACCCTCCACGTGTCAACGAACAACATCATCATCTTCTGAAATGGTCATTTCAGCGGGGGCAGTATGTTCGGTTACGAACTGCTCTCCGAAAAGCACGCATACAATTCACCACCTCGGAATCATTCATCCAGCGCATGCTCAGCAAAACCAGCACCACAAACGGCGCCTACAGTGGCTGTGTAAGCCGTACCGAAGCATCGCACAAAGCAACACGCAAAAGGCGTTCACGCTGGCTGTGTGGACATCACCGATTCATTCAAGTGCTTTGTTCTTTCCACGCTATCGCCTCGACGCAGCATCAACAGCCTGCTGCTGGTATTCATCACGCTGCAGTAGGCAGCGTAAGCGAAGAGACAGCGCAATGCTTGCCTACTTTGCTATGTGTTCTTTCATGCAGAGTGGTAGGTAGGCTTGCGCACAGCACTACAGAGCAAAGCAATATCGTCACCGTACTCGCCACTGTATATATAAGAAGCCCAATTCGAATGTAAACAGTTGTATAGCAATAGAAATCTCCCCAGCAGGCACGCTGCCTGTTTGGGGAAGACCAATAAATTCAAATAGTTCAAACCGTTCTCTATTTTATCATCACCGTTGTCAGCGTCGTCGTCCACTGGAGCACACTCGAGTCCGCTGATCTCCCGAGTGATTGAACAATTATTATTTAGCCTTTCTGTTGCCTCACATTGGCAACAGCTCGCTGACGTAGTGTACAGTTTGGATCAAAATGAACCTAATGTCAAAGGAGGGTTAAAGATTAAAGAAGTAATACCTGATAAAATGTTGGCAATTTCAGCGTCAACTTATCCCTCAATGGTAAAACTAGGAAGAATAGTTTATGACAAGGTTTATGATCAAAAGAAGGAAATACTTCTAATGATCATATTTGCAGCTGGAATGTTAAAAAGTTCCTCCAAATTCTTTGGTGATAATTCGACCGACTGGCATTCAGCCAAATGGTGCTCGGTCAACGATATTCGACCGAACCGCATTCGACCAAATGGCCGAATGTATAGATAACGGAGCCATATTTTCAAAATTAATTATATACACTTTGGTCGAACGCCATTTGGCCGAATGTCGTTTAGCCGAAAATGGAATGATGAACTTAATTGTTTTATGTATCAGAATAAATGGAGAGAAAACCGAGAGCAGCTTGAATGTTGCTCAGAGTTAACCCTCGCCTCGGAACTCTATTGGACAAATTCGGCCAAACGGCTTCCGGTCAAATGGCAGGACAGCTAACCAACAAACTTTCTATTTTTTTCCTGGTGGAAAATATTTACCACTTTTCCAGAAACTTTTTATTCTGAAATTTCGTACAGAAACTATTTCTTTAAAACTGAAAAGCATTTCACACCTGGAAAAAAATAGGAGGTACCTTGACCGTTCATCTAAGTGTGTATGGAAACCGATTTTGGAAATATTGCTCCATTATTCAACAACAAAAAAAAATTAAAAAAAAAAATGAGGAAATGCATCCAGTATCAGTCCATCGCGAGCAAGCGATTACATCATCACGTTTTTCAACTTCCACCCATTCGCCTACAAACCAAGCGTGGCAGGCGTAATTTTAGCCTAAAAGTAGTAAAACCACCAACACTTAAGTACTCACTGAGGATGCCTCTTAGTCCCAAGCAGGTATCTCATTGGTTCCTTGTGTACCTACATGTTTCTGACCAGACGATTCTGAAATAGCAACTATGGACAGCCAGGCCTGGGACAGGACAAAACAACTAGTCAGACCAAAGGAGACCAATTTGGGGACCAATGATCTTAGCAACACGGAAAAACAAGACAGCAAGCTATGAAATTAGACAGAGAAGTTGCAGGTGTCACATCCTATCCTAGAGCCAGGGAAGCTCAAGTTTTAATATTGACAACATCTATATTTTACTCGAAAATGCAAAACTAAAGCTGTTAGTCCACAAGGTCAAATATTTGTCCAAAAAGAAACCAATGCTCAAACATCTTGTTTGACTCCATCGAATTTTCATTAGTGTCAAACTGATGTTGTTTCTTGATTTTTGTCCTTGTCAAATATTTGAACCTGTGTACTACAAGCCTAATGTTGACAGTCTTCAAAATGAAATCGATAAATTTGTAACAAGATGAGTTATAAATTTTATTCACTCATTCCTATTCTACTAGCTAATATCACGTTTAAGTAAGTGAAGATGTAGCTCTAAGTGCCATCCCACTCTCGGTTGCTCTAGTTGCTACAAATGTTTTACGACTCAAAGGATGATGGTTGGCGCGAAAAATGGCTAGAGAATGAAATGGTTCCATCGCGAAGTAGGGACAGTCAGTAGTACAGGTATTACCTATCACCAGCAGAACTGGAACAATGAATCCCATTGGATAAACTGCTGGAGAGTCAGTCGAGGAGATGATGATTTCCACCATTTTCTGTATGCACGATCAGGGCCCATGGGGGTTGTTTAGATATGATGTAATGTTCTTTGCGAGTACTTTCTACATTTTGTTAGCAAAATACAAATATTACCAACAGAAACCGAGAATGCGCCTTCGATGTAAAGATAATATTTTTACATTTCATTACATATTATTCGAACGGAACCTTGCATTGTTCAAACGACTGGATGAGCGAAATAAAAGTAAACACGTTACATTTTACCAAGGCTATTTGAGAATCGCCATAGAATGGAATGCAACTTTACATTATCCGTTTCATTCCACTCATTCCGCCCCAAGCAAGCTCAGATAAAGCTAATTGCAGTTGTTGGAGTTTGTTCGCACATCATGACGTGACGTGCAGCTGCGTTTCGTCGAAAACGGTTTGAATTTATAATTCTAGAAATAAATCGCGGTATACATTTAATTCAACTTGACGCTTCAGAAAAGATGGTAATGCATTACAGTAGTGGGATATAAATTATTGTTGGAAATTAACGTTATGTTACGCAATGTAAATTTTATTCATAAGGGGTTCCAAGGTATCTATCGGTAAGAAAATATTATTACATCAAGGAAACAGTTGAAAACAAATCATTTTAAAATTCACGTGGGAAGATGAAGACGAACCAGCTTCGGGCTAAAAGTCTCGATAAGAAAGATAAAAAAAATCACATGGGAACAGACAGAAGCGCTGTTGTTTGATGATTTGGATTTGGCATCTCTAGAAGACTGTTGCAGCACAGCAAAAGCAACGATACAACCAAGAACACCAAAACCAAGTCGGCGGAAAGATTGGTTATTTAGAAAGAGATTATTGAATAGAAGAATGCAGCACGGACAATAATGCTGCAGCATGGAGCTCGGTAGAACTCGAAACAATACAAACAGAAACTGCAGATCACTCAACTTCATCGGGAGCACCCGCATACTCGCCGATATACTGAAGGACCGCGGGTTCGGAATCGTAGCGCTGCAGGAGGTGTGTTGGACAGGATCTATGGTGCGAACGTTTAGAGGTAATCATACCATCTACCAGAGTTGCGGCAACACATGTGAGCTGGGAACAGTTTTATAGTGATGGGCGACATGCACAGGCGCGTGATCGGTTGGTGGCCGATCGACGAAAGAATGTGCAGGTTGAGGATCAAAGGCCGATTCTTCAACATTAGCATAATAAACGTGCACAGCCCTCACTCCGGTAGCACTGTTGATGACAAAGACGCATTTTACTCGCAGCTCGAACGCGAGTACGACCGCTGCCCAAACCACGACGACAAAATCATCATAGGGGATCTAAACGCTCAGGTAGGCCAGGAGGAGGAATTCAGACCGACGATTGGAAAGTTCAGCGCCCACCAGCTGACGAACGAAAATGGTCTACGCCTCATCGATTTCGCCGCCTCCAAGAACATGGCCATTCGTAGCACCTTTTTCCAGCACAGCCTCCCGTATCGTTACACCTGGAGATCACCACAACAAACGGAATCGCAAATCGACCACGTTCTGATTGATAGACGACACTTCTCCGACATTATTGTAACCGTAGTTACAAGATTCAAATAGGTTTTTTTAATTGCACCATGTGGTCGAACATTCAAATATTCGAACATCATCAGCATTCAAACTCGCTAAGCAGTCCGGACAAGGCCATATGTTACGGCCGTTGTAACATGGCGTATAGAAATTACAACAAGATGGGGACATGGATTTTCGAATGGGCTGAAGGGTTCGAAGGATGATTGTTGGGCGGCCATCGCCCACTTTTAATCAGGCGAGCGTGTAGACCAGAAGTGCTCTGTGGAGTTCAAAATTTTTAAGAATATAGTGCGAGTAGTGAATCGAGTTACGTTGGAGAGACCGTTCACCGCAGTTCAGGTAATTCAATAGCTCGAACCAATTTATGGAGCAATTATCCTGATTATTTCCTCGCCAGGACTTTTTGTGTGCCTTTTAAACAGTGCGTTCTGGTTGGCGCGTCTGAAGACCGCCATTGCACGCCGGTCAAGGTGACCTCGTAGTCGCCAAGACCTAATTGTCAAGGAACCCAATACCTCTGGCCGAAGGTCATCCACGTCAAGGAGGACTGTTCTCGGGCCGAGGCCCTAAATATCAAGGAGAATTCCCTTCACGGTTCGACAATAGGGCGGCCTTGCCGTCGTCGACCAGTTTAGTCTGAAGGAAGCGCCTGATCATTCGAACCAACTCCACATCGCTGAATACCGCCATTCCAGCCCACCGAAATCCGCCATTGTCCCCAAATCCCCGTTCATCGGTATCGGGGCCATCTTGCCGATCACTACAGCGTCTGAAGGAGTGACCTTGCCGCCGGAATTGGATCCGGAAACCCATCGCGAGCGCTCGCAGGACTGCAGATCATCAGGTACGTGCCAGAAAATCCAGTGAAACACCCGTGAACGACAGAACAACAGTTTAGCCAAATAAATAGTGTAATTTGAACCGCTCGTGTGATACCTGATTATTTGAATGATTGAGTGCCAATTTTGATCCCGCGAAGCCCCTCCGGTTGCCCGGTAGCGCGCCGACCCTGTGACTACGTCCGAGTCTCGCGCTGCTGAGTTGTTGTCGGGCAGAACATTAGTTTCAATTGGCTCCCAGCCAAAATCGCGAAAGGCGAACGGAGGATCGAGTAGTATAAAAAATTGTTTGAATTTTTTAACACGAGCGGGAGGAGAATACACATTCAGTTTTTCACTGATTGTGCAGGATCCGCGCATTACTCTTTGCCAACACAGATCTTTAGATTGATTTGGAGAAGTTTAAAGGTGGTGGCCATTGGAATCGGTTTCGGAAGTGCTGAAAATTTTGAAGTTTAGAGCACACTACAGTCGTTAGAATTGAATTGGATTACTGACTGATAATCAATTGAATCGTTAAGCGACTAAAAGTAGAAAAAAAGGTCCTGAATGAGCACTAACACTATACACTAAAACACACAAATTAACACCATTTATTGAATTCGTATTTCCTTATTTTGATTTTTAGTTTTAAAGTTTCGCTACAGCGTAAGTTGATTGAATTTTTATTTGTATATATTGTGCTACTGTTTGTTGAATTTCCTTAATATTTTATTGAATAGCTTAGTTCTGAATTACCTATTATTGAATTTTCCTTACTGAATTACTACTGAATTAACGTCATAATGAATGATGAACACGTGATGATTTATCAATCGATGAACGTTGCGCACTTACTAGATGATGAGGTCGAACATGAACTCGTCATCCGTCGGGAGAAGTTTTCTAGTGGTGATTCGAGGGACGTGAAGAGACGCAAATTGCGAGGAGTGATGAAGCTGCAAAGGGATAAGAACGATCTTACTATCTGTTTGTTGAAAGACGAGCATATTGAGGCAGAGTTTCAAGAAATTGACGAAAAGTTGGCCAAGATTCGCGAGGCATTAGAAAAAAGATTAGTGAAGAAGGTCGATATGCCACCGTTAAAAACGCGGTTAGTTCATTTGCTTTTCCGGTTGCGTAGGTTGAAAGAAGGAAAGAAGTTCGATACGCAAGGTCTCGAGAACGCGGCGGTTCAAATGCTGAACAACTACTTCTCGTTTCTCTCGACTGACCCAGATGCAGTGTTAGAAACGCAGGAGAGATTACGGAACGATTTGAGTAGGCTTAGTGTTCAAGGAGAGAAAGAGAATGGAGAGGACGAAGAAACAGAATCGTTGTCGGAGGAAGACGTTGTTGTAGCGCGTAGAAAGGGTAAGAGCCTACAAGTACGCCTAGGAAAATTAGAAGGAGGAAGATGAAAAGCCCCGACAAAATGATGAAGATGATGATGAGCAGAATAGATAAGTACCTTGAGCAGAAGTTGAGCAGTTTGAATCTGAGTAGAGGGAATGAAATGAATAGTAGTCAGTCTAGAGGGCCAGGGAGTAGCGTCGAGGTCGTAGAATCGGTGAGCGAAGAAGAACAACCGCAAGCTGAGGGAAGCGGAGCGGTAGGAAGAATCCAGGTCCATAAGAACAGGAAACCGACTAGTAAACCGCAGGTAGACGACCGTGCCGCGAAGAGAAGAGAGGACACGCGTAGAGCAGACGTATGTGAGGAAAGCAGTGAGGACGATTCGGACGCACATTGGAGTAAATCACATCAAAACCTGATCATAAGTGGAAAAATTCAAAATGAAGTAATTGGGTTTTCCGTTGTGTTTTTGCTAAGTGTAGTTATCGTGTAATCGTTTGACAGCTAAGCAGTGTCCAAATGTTTTGTTTACGCTTATCAGAAGAGGTTAAGTGAAGCTGAAGTTTAGCCGTTTTCTTTGATATGACTCACAGCGCGTGCTAGTTTTGACCGTACAAAGTGAATGAAATTGATTGTCAATCAATTCAACGATGCAGTTTGTTAAAGAAGGTTAATGTTGTTATTCTGTTAATTTGAAACCCAAACAAATTGACGTTGAATTTACATATAATATATGAAAATATTGAAAAAAATATTTGATGGAATCCTTTACCGTACATTCAAAATGAAATAAGTTGATTTTCCGGCTGTTTCCGGAAAATCTGCTTTTAGTGTATGATAAAACTATTGTTCCTCTTTCAAATGCAGAAAGAAAACCTTCCGGATGTTTCCGATTTCAAAAGTTGCAACACTTTGAAAAAAATCGTGATAATTATATTATTATATGAAATTATTTGCCTTAAAACACTGTTTGGCCCTCTGAACGTATTTTTTCTGAAAACTAGAATTCAACAGCTTTCAAGCAAAAAAAAAGAAGTTTAAAATCGGTCAACTGGTTCAAAAGTTGTGATTTTTTGCAAATTTTTAGTTTCGAAAAATCTTGACTTTTACAATCATAAAATTGGTCACCCTAATGACGGAATAAAAAAAATACTAAAACTATGAAATACGTACGGACGGTTCTACAAGTTCGAGTGACGAGGAGGAATCTAGCAGCTCGGATGGAGCCCGCCGCAGTAAGAGGAAAGGATCGTCACGTAGACCGCGACCAGTAGCAGATTGGAAGCTCAAGTACGATGGGAAGGACGACGGAAAGCTGCAGAATAAGTTCATTGCGGAGGTCGAGTTTATGGCGGAAGCTGAAAACATCAGCAAGAGGACGTTGTTTAAGGAGGCAATCCACTTGTTCGCAGGGGAGGTTCGTACGTGGTACATGGACGGAAAGCGGAACAAGGACTTCAGGAACTGGAGCGAATTAGTCACCCAGCTGAAGTTGGAGTACCAATCGCCGGACCTGGATTTCCACTATGAACAGCAGGCTACGCAGAGAAGACAGAGGAGATCTGAAAAATTTTCGGAGTACTACAACGCGATTAAGGAGATTTTTGGATATATGTCAATACCACCCACTGAGGACAGGAAGTTTGACATCGTGTTTCGAAATTTAAGGACCGATTATAAAAACGCCTTGGTGGTGAAAAATATTCGGACTCTTAAAGCGTTAAAGGTCTGGGGAAGAAAACTGGATTCGGCAAACTGGTATTTATACCGGAACAAGGACAATGAAGCAGGCCAGAAGTCCGCCCAAGTGCATGAAGTTTCTAGGAAACCATTCCAGAAACCAATGGGCACTACTGGGAAGGATTGGAAGCCAAAGTCCTTTGGCAACAGGGTTCCAGAGCAGAAACATCAGGATCAAAAATTCCCAAGAAGACCAGCCGAGAATCAGAAACCACCCACACCTAGGAGAGAACCACGGAGAGAGCCGTCGCCGCAGGAAGGTAGTTCAGCAGGCACTCTAGCGATGCAGGCTGCAATGTACCGTATGCCAGACAGTGAGGTGGGTTTTAACTGTAGAGGTAAAAACCACAATTACAAATCCTGTCTACAGAAGCGTGAGAAGTTTTGTACAAAATGTGGTTTGCATGACTTTACAACGGAAAATTTCCTGGTGGTGAATACGGCTAAGACAAAGTACATGCTGGTAGGTGGGACTGAGCGTGAAAGAACAAGCCTTGGCAGCAATGTTACGATAGACGAGGATACTTTCGAGGTGGTAGAAGAATTCGTCTACCTCGGTTCCTTGCTAACGGCTGACAATAACGTAAGCCGTGAAATACGAAGGCGCATCATCAGTGGAAGTCGTGCCTATTATGGGTTCCAGAAGAAACTGCGGTCAAAAAAGATTCACCGCTGCACCAAAAGTACCATGTACAAGACGCTAATAAGACCGGTGGTTCTCTACGGACACGAGACATGGACGATGCGCGAGGAGGATCTTGAAGCACTCGGAGTTTTCGAGCCACGTGTGCTAAGGACGATCTTCGGCGGTGTGCAGGAGAACGGTGTGTGGCGGAAAAAGATGAACCACGAGCTCGCTGCACTCTACGGTGAACCCAACATCCAGAAAGTGCCGTCCAGCCACTTCGGTGGGCAGGGCATGTTGCAAGAATGCCGGACAACAACCCTGCAAAGTTGGTGTTTGCTAACCATCCAGTTGGTACAAGAAGGCGTGGAGCGCAGAGAGCACGATGGGCGGACCAACTGAAGCGTGACCTGACGAGCAATTGGCGTGATCGAGGATGCAGAGCGGCGGCCACAAACCGAGTATTGTGGCGTACTATTGTTGATTATGTCTTACTTAAAATGTGATGTTCACCTTAAATGTTGACATAAATAAATTAATGTATTTATGTATGATGGTGGCCAAGTAGGACAGTGATAAACTCATAGCAACTGCGGCAGCAGCATAGCCCGTATAGCTTAAGGTGATGACGTCTAACAAGAATGAGGCCTTTGCATTTGCGGGTATCCCGAAGCGTGGGTAGTGAGTAGTGAGGAGGGTGACTCTGCAAAGGTCGGCCCACCTCGGGTTGGTAGTTGCAAAACTAGCACCACCGATTACGGCAGGTTAGGGAGAAGATGCCCCTGTACCCTAATCAACAGGCAGAAGATGATGAGGACGAAGCAAAAGGAACAGGAGAGAGCGCTAAGCCAAGTACAGCTAGGAGGTCAGGTTCCAAACTCACAGATCTTGAAGCCAATGTATGTAGTATTCCACGTACTCGTACCACCGTAATGTTGCTCGATCTCTACGGAGGGAAAACTGGCGGAAGGGGTCCTTGATCAGGGTTATCACCACTGAAGCGACTGTGAAGGTCAAGTACCTGGGCGAGATCACAGACGCTGATAAGCTCGTCACGGCACTGCGGCAGCAATGCGAGGTGAAGATATGTTTGGCTAGATTACCGTTTTTTTTTCGGCTATCGCCCATATCGTCTCGGAACTACAGAGGTGGTACATGGACTTGAAGAATGGCTAGGACAGTCGCAATTACAAGGTGACCCCAGGGTACGGAAGTCCGCAACGCAGGTCATACCGGTGTCCTGCAGCCAAACTCCCACGGCATGGCGAGTTACGAAATTCGTAGCTGCAAGACTAGCTGATCTCGAAGGTCTCCGACGTCTCAACTATACAGAAATGTCTTGCCTTTTTTCGGACAGATGTATTATGACAGAAATGTTCCAAATCACATTCTTGTGGTCCCGAAGAGATGATGGGCTTAGCCACAATGTCAACAGTTTAAGGCTAGGTCGAGAAAGTAAGCGTTGGCAAAGGAGGACAATACAGTATCACACTATCTGAAGTATCTCTCAAGGATCTGTTAAGCCTTTGTGGCTTCGTGTCGTGCTGAAAAGTGCGGGTTCGATTCTCGCCGCAGCCGAAAGGAAATGTTTTCGGCTATGCAATTGAGCGTTGCATGCTAGTCCGTTGTCTAGTTTCGCGCTTCCTTCAAAGAGCGAATAGCTTACTCAAAGCATAAAGTCGTTCAAGGATTTGAAGCACTTAAAAAAAGTGCTCCCAAATGGGTGCATTTTGCACCCTTTTTCTGACTTCATCATGCGAAGGAAAAAACGAAAAACTTTTCTGCATGAGATAACGTTGAGCAAGTTTATTTGATTCCCGTTCACACGTCTGTCATTTTTTTCCGGCTTGTGTAAACATACAATTTTTACGCTCCTCCTACCCGAACCTGTCTACATTCTTTTAGTTTACCGGCGGCATTTCAATAGCAAACTCACTCTTGTGTTTGAAACTGGCACATCGTTTTCTTGGAGACGATGATTATCTTCTGCGCCTACATGGAAAAAGTATTCCCAAAGGAAAGAATGTTTACCTTCCAGAGGGTGCAGCTAATACTCTCCAATCCGGACGGAATTCGAAATCGTTTATTTTCTTCAGGATCGCAATTTCACCAGGCAGCATTCCACTGAATGAAACGCAAGGAAGAATCAGACCAACAACGTTCTTGGAGCTGCCAGGTATCCTCCTCATACCCGGGTATGATTCCATTAGAAAGTTTTTCCATACCGACCGAATGTTGCAGCCTCCCATCACAGCACGTGTCTCAGGCTCCACCACCGTATCCTGTTTTCCACCGCGCGGACGACGAGTGAGTGTGGTCCAGAAGAAAATCTTCCCCCAAAGTTCCTCGATATTTCTTTTCCGTTTTGCTGCCTGCCTTCGCGTTGCGCTGATCCTTAAAAATGAGCAATTTAATGATTTCATGAGGCTGTTCGCCGGTGTTTGCTCCACTTCATTCTCGTCGAAAACAGGTAGAGCTCCCGCCCCCGCAAGCGCCCGCTCAGAGCAGGATATTGTTCAGTAAGAAATTTTCCCAACTCTGTGGGCAGGTTGGTGTATGATGTTGAAGTGACTGCTGGTTGGAGCTGTTTGCCGTGGCATCCACCGGGAACATATTTATATGCAAATTAAATAATAATGATACGGATAATAAAGATAATTTACAAAAGTTTACTTTAAGCGTTACGATGTATATGCATAATTTAGTAGCTACTTTATTTTTCTTGGTGCTTTATTTGTGTAAAGGAGGGTGTGAACTTTCTAGAAGTAGGTTACCAGCAATATGTCAGAATCAAAACATCTTTGGATATGGACTAGCGGCATTCATGTGAAAATGGTCATCTATAAGGATGATTGAACGCCTGCACTTACCAATCCGCAGTATAGATACTATAGATTCCATAGACTCGCGGAGACATGGTTGAGCAATATGATTTTAGTGTGTTTTACCGTCAATTTAGAGTGTACCGAGCGAATATGACGTCACGCAATCCATTGTCGGTATTGAAATCGTGTCGTCATGCTCGTTTGGCTACACGAACTGACAGTTCGTTTGGTTACAGTTTTCTTCGTCTCAGCGAGTCTATGAAATCTATAGTATCTATAATCCGCAGCTACCAGGGGAGTGAACGGAAGGGGTCATTTGCTCCATCTACAAGAAATGGGACAAGTTGGAGTGTTCCGAGTGATCACAATTCTGAATGTTGCCTACGGAGTGCTATCCCAGATCATCTTTCGTCGTCTTTCAGCTGAAGTGAATGAGTTTGTGCTTCTCCTGGAAGTTGGACTGGATTGAAGCGGCGATGGACGGTGTAAAAAAATGCGTAAGGGTTTCGGGCAATCTCGCCGGAGACTCTCATGCCTGCTATTAAATATCGCCATGGATGGTGTAATGCGACAACCAGGGCTCAACAGCCGAGGCACAATTTGTTTGTTTTGCGGATGACATGGATATTATTGCTAGAACAGTTGGAATGGTGGCTAAACTGTAGGTACACCCTCCTAAAACGTGAAGCAGCTATTAAACGGAAGAACCTGAGCGTGTCGTACTTACTCCATTCCACTCGGCCCATGGCTGTTTGCCTCCAGTTCCGCACTCTGCGTAGGGTCCGCAGATCATCCTCCACTTGGTCGACCCACCTAGCTCGCTGCGCACCACGTCTACTTGTACCGGTCGGATGACTCTCGAGAACCATTTTACTCGGGTTGCTATCCGACATCCTGATGACGTGACCCATCCACCGTAGCCTCCCGATTTTCGCGGTATGGACGATGGTTGGTTCTCTCAGTAGCTAATGCAGCTCGTGGTTCATTCGTATTCTCCAAGTCCCGTCTTCCATTTGCACTCCGCCGTAGATGGTACGCAACACCTTCCGTTCGAAAACTCCAAGGGCGCGTTGGTCCTCTGCACGTTGAGTCCATGTTTCGTGCCCATAGAGGACTACCGGTCTAATCAGCGTTTTGTAGATAGTTAACTTCGTGTTACGACGGCGAACTTTATTCGATCGTAGAGTTTTGCGGAGTCCAAAGTAAGCAAGATTTCCTGCCACAATGCGCCTCTGAATTTCTCTGCTGGTGTCGTTGTCGGCGGTCACCAGTGAGCCCAAGTACACGAATTCTTCAACCGCCTCGATTTCATCACCGTCGATATAAATTCGGGGTGGCGGGCGCGCTGATTCCTCCCTGGAGCCCTTTGCCATCATGTACTTTGTCTTCGACACATTAATGACTTATCCGATTCGCCTGGCTTCACTCTTTAGTCAGATACACGTTTCCACCATCGTCTCAAATTTGCGAGCTAAAATATCAACATCATCAGCGAAACCAAGCAGCTGAACGGACTTCGTGAAAATCGTTCTACACAGAAAAAAATATTCATGTAAAATTCAGCGAAAAATCATGCACATAAAGGGAATGCTAGAGTTAGTGCATATTTACATGAGATATCATGTAAAAATACGTTACTTTCGTGTAAATTTCCGCTAATAGTCGCGTAACCGGTTGGAATCCATGATGGTTTACGCGATGGTTGGCGGAAATTTACACGATGGTACTGTAATTTTACATTATATCTCATGTAAAAGTGCACTAACTCTAGCATTCCCTTTATGTGCATGATTTCTCGCTGAATTTTAATTACATATTTTTTTCTGTGTACTCGTGTTTATCCCCGCTCTCCTAATTACACCCTCTAACGCAATGTTGAACAGCAAGCGCGAAAGACCATCACCTTGCCGTAACCCTCTGCTAGATTCGAAGGGACTCGGAGAGTGTCCCTGATACTCGAACTACGCACATTACTCGATCCATCGTCGCTTTGATCAATCGTATCCGTTTATCCGGGAATCCGTATTCGTGTATAATCTGCCATAGCTGTTCTCGATCGATTGTATCATACGCCGATTTGAAATCGATGAACAAGTGATGTGTGGGCACGTTGTATTCGGGCGGATGGCGCACATCTGGTTCGTTGTAGTGCGTTTACCCATGAATCCAGCCTGATATTTCTCTACGAACTCTCTTGCAATCGGTGATAGACGTTGGCTTGAAATTTGAGAGAGTATCTAGTAGGCAGCGCTCAGTAGTGTGATCGCGCGGTAGTTCCCGCAATACAACTTGTCGCCATTTTTATAGATGGGACACACGATACCCTCCATCCATTCTTCCTCCCAAATCTTGGTAATGACCCAGTGTCGTGCTCACACCAATACCAATTTCCTATTTTTTTGGTTTTGATTTTTCTTAAATGACGAATTTTTTAATAAGTTTACATACACAGTTAGAGAAAGGTATCTTCTGATGTTTATTCCTGTTTATCAATAAAAACTTTTTCAGCAGCTTTCGTCGTTAGGATTTGGAAACTTAGATTTGACTTGGAGCCTTTGAATTCATCTTTAAATATGGTGAAATGATTTATGTAAGTGCTGTTCAATTTCATTCCAAAACACCAAAACCGAGAATTTTAAGTTACCCCTTTCGCAAACATTACGCAACATATTGATTCTCTAACCTCAATGGGCCCTCGCTGTCCCATTTTTCTCAATCAGTTTCCAGGAAACAAGTTCACCGTTTCACCACTCAACCGGAGGAAATTTTACGATAAACACCTTTCTGTTGTTGCGTAAACTTCATCGGACCGCGACCAAACACAAACTTCTGCTTTTCGGTCTGATGTTGTTGAAGGTTGACCGTTGACGGTTGCTGGCTGTTGGCTGCTATGTAGCTGCTGCTCCCATCGGATACGGTCTGTTTCCCTTAAAAGCCTCGATGTTTGAAGCGTGATTGTTGCGGATACTCGGGCACTGCCCGAGCGCTCCTTTTTTCGGGGTTCGACACTAACGCTATTCCTGTATAGGCGTCAATGTCCCATCCCGCACTTACCGTATCCTGTCCTGGTGGTGACAAGTGTGGTCACCGTGAAGTAGGATTTTTCAGCAATTCATATGGACCGGGAAAAGTGAGTAGCATTCCACGCATATACAATTTCCATGGATGTTCGACTTGGATGTCTTAGATGTAATATGTTATGTTCAGCAACATAACTAGAGACTTTTCATTGAATTTTAAAAATATATGTTACAGTAGTAGGTGAAACAGAGATTCAGTATGGTAGACGATATTAAAATTGTGTTGAACTATTGTGGCTTTCTCAGTCTCGGTCCCGTGTATTGGACATTTTTCAGTGGCTTGACGTTTCAAGGTCCAATACACGGGACCGAAACGTCGGGCTATGCCAAACTAGCCGTTTCAATGCTCTTAGACTGAGAAAGCCACATTAATTCAGCATTTCCTCCCAGTCGTATACGTCCTCCAAATTAAAATTGTGTTCATGGCAAAATCCACAACATCACAGCTTGATAGGACTAATAAAAACAACAAAGTTGCCTTCGGTACACTTGATTAAACGAGAAAAATAAAATATTAACCAGGGGCGTGGCTAAATCGATTTTACTCAAATTTTGAACGTAGCTTGTGGGAGCCCACAACAACCGATTCAGGAGGTAAATCTTAGCATTTTTTTATTTTTTTTTTTTTGTTTTTCATGTAAGTGCAGGCCACCATAGTTTCCATGCTTAGTGATCCCTACTTTTAACCTTTCAGGATGCGCGCCTGTTTGATCCTAAAACTGCACTGCGCTCGTACTGTATACGACAAAGCGACGTTTTTTGATAGTGTTGTACTTTTTACAACGACATTTTCAAAAATTTTGTTTTTGACCACCCTAATGCAAACCCTTTTAACCCTCGAGCGTTCGCGCTGTTGTACATATTTTGTACAACACATTGAAAAAATCTCGCTTTTTGTGCTCAGCATTAGCGCGGTGCTGGCGGTGTTGGCCAACCACGCGAGTTACGGAAGGTTAATCGTTACATACTGGAATTGCATATCATATTCTTGAATATGCTATTAAATCGCTTTGAATGACAGTTTACATCATTTTAAAACTGCTATGCTGGTAAACAGTAAAATGGAAATTGATTTGGCTTTCCGTACAATAAGACTGACAATTTTAATTCTATTTTTTGTTCTATTCCTAAGTTCCTTACTTCATACATCTCAATCTCCGTAACCAATGCTCCGATTGAGCTTAAATTTTTACAGTAGCTAACTCACAGCAATGCATGCCTTCTGCCGAATTGTGCCGTAACGTTAAATTTTATTGATTGTATTCATCGATGAAGATTGTCCAACTCGTTGGTTTGTGATTCCGAGCTAGGTCACGAAATACCAGTTGATATTTGTAAAAATCGACCTTCTCGACCCTGGAGCGACCAATCCTTGGGAAAAGCGAAGAGGTTTCCGTGTAGGAATTCCTGAAGAAACTAATGGAAGAATGCCTGAAGGAATTTCTGGAGAAATCCTAAATGAAATTTCTGGAGGGACATTTGGAGGAATATCTGGAAGAATTCTCGAAGAGAAGTTCATTGGCTATTTCCTGGAGGAATTCTTGGAGGCATGCCTGGAGGAATTCCGAGAGAAATTCTTGCAGTACCTTCTGGAGGAATATTAGGAGGAATTCCTGTAGGAGTTCTTTTCATCGACGAATCCCTGGAGGAATTCCTGGAGAAAACTCTGAAGGAATCGCTGGAGGCATTCCTGAAGGAATCCTTGGAAGAATGTCTGGATGTTCCCGAGGAGGAATTCAAGAAGGCATTCCAGGAGGAATTCCACAAGCAATTACCGGAGGAACCTCTGGAAGTATTCCTAAAGGAATCCTTGAAAGAATTGCTGGAGGAAGATCTGGAAAATTCCTAGAGAAATCCCTGGTGGAATCTCTGGAAGAATTCCTTAAAGAATCCGTAAAGGAATTCCAGATGAATTCCTTAAGGGAATAGAGTAGCATTCCCTGGAGGAAATTCTTGGAAGAATTTCTAGAAGAATTCTTGTATGAATTTCTGGAAGAATTCCTGAAAGAATTTCTGAGAGAATTCCTGGAGGAATTTCTGAAAGAATTCCTGGAGGAATTTCTGGAGAAATTACTCGAGGAACTTAATGAAGAGTCCATGGAGGAATACCTTGAGAAATCACTGGTGGAATTACTGGGGGAATTACTGGGAAAATTCATTTATGAATCTCTGGAGGAATTTCTGAACTCTGGAGGAATCCCTGGAGGTACTCCTGGAGGAATTCCTGAAAGATTTCCCGGAGGATTTTCCGAAGGAATCCCTGAAGGAATCCCTAAAAGAATGGCAGGAGGAATCCCTGAAGGAATTTCTGTAGATAAGGAGTGTATCGTAAAGTAGTTGAAAATGTTTAAAATAGCCTCAAAAATAGTTTAATACAACTCTTAAGTAATTTTATTTTTGGAGATACTGTATAAATCCTTGAAAAAAGAAATGACTTTTATGATTTTCTAAAAATGTTCTTTTAACTGGGTTTTTAACCTAGATTACTGAACGCATGTTTTTAAATTTTTGCACACCTTCTAAAAAACTGTAATTGCGAAAAAAGTTCGATAATGTTCGAAAATTGTCAACTTTTTTGTGCAAATATAATAAGCTAAAGAATCCTCATGATATAGGCAAATTATTTTTTACAAGAAAAATCTCCACTGCATTTAAGCGCAATTCTTAAAAATGAAAAAAGGCCATTTTTGAGGAACCCCCTTTTTCTATGCTCCTCAAAATCATGTTTACGCAAATAAAAAATACATAAAATGAAATATTCGCGTTTTTTTAAATAGGGTATGTTTTTGAATTTATGGACGAGTAAGTTAGGGCAAAAAAAATAATTTCACAACCTTTTAAGATATTAAAAGCAGAACTTCAAAGTTTGAGTAAAAAATAGACGTTTTTTGGAGTGGGCCATTTTGTAGATATAGGAGATTTTTCTTTCGAAAATATGAATTTTGAAAGTCGGTGTTGAATGATATGTTATGTGTACATAACTGTTAACAAGCATCAATATTTTCCAGATTTTTTATCGTACAAATTTTACTCGCTACAGATTTTTGAAATGTTGAAAAATCTTAACAAAATTGCATTTTGTGCAGATTTTTATTTTGTGAGGTGTATTCATTTAACCATATTTTCAATAATACTAAACATTTTCCAAATTTTTCCAAGGTATTCTAAACTTAACTATATTGTGAAGATTTCATAGAAGAACCGAAATGAAAAGACCAACCCAGCTTCGAGATAGAGCATTCTGAACATTTTCAACTACTTTCCGATACACTCCTTATTCCTGGAGGCATTCTGGAGGATTTTTTGTAGAAATTCCTGGAGGGAATTCTGGAAAGATTCCTGGAGAAATACATTGGTGGAATTTTGGAACAATCCGTGGATGTATTCCAGAAGGAACTCCTAGAGGATTTTCAGGAGGAACTCTTGGAGGAATCCCTGGAGGCTTTTCTGAAGGAATCCTTGGAAGAAATCCTGAAGAAAGTTCTGGTAAATTCCTGGAGGAATTTCTGCCCGGAGGAATCACAGGAGAAATTCCTTGAGGAATAACTGGAGAAATTTCTAGAGTAATCCATGGAGAAATTCCTCAAAAAATTCCTGGAAGAGTTCTAGGAGAAATTCCTTTAGGATTTTCTGGAGGAATCCGTGGAAGAATCGGTGGAGGAATTCGAATTCCAAAAGGATTTTCTGGAGAAATCCATGGAGGAATTCCTGAAGGAACCCCTAGAGGAAATCATGAAGGAATTCTGGCAGAAATTCCTAGAGGATCTTGGAGGGATTCCTGAAGGATTTTTTGTAGGATTTTTTTTTTCAGGTTTTCCTGGAGGAATTACTGAAGGTATCCCAGGAGTAATTCCTGGAGTTTTTTTCTGGAGGTTTCCTGGAGGAGTTTTCGGGGGAATGCATGGAGGAACTCCTAGAGGAATACATTCAGGAATTTCTGGAGAAATATTCTAGGCTTCCTGGAGGAATATCTTGAGGAACACCTCGAGGGATTTCTGAAACAATTTCTGGAGAAATTTCTGAAGAAATTCGTGGATAAATCTCTGAAGAATTTCCTGAAGAAATTGCTAGAGAAGGAATCCATGAAGAAATACCTGAAAAAACCCTCTAGGAATTCTTGCAAGAGTTCCGGGAAAAAATCTTAAGGACTTTCCGGAGGAATCCGTGGAGGAATTCCTGGAGGTATTTTTGGAAAAAAAAATCTAAGGGAATTTTTAGAGGAATTTATGAAGGAAATCTTGGAGAAATTCCTGAAGAAATTCCTGGAGGAATCAATGGAGGAATTCCTGGAGGTATTTCTGAAGGATTTCCTGAATGATTTTTTTGGAGGAATTCCTTGAGGAATTCCTGGTGGAATAACTGGAGTAATTCCTGGAGGAACTGGTTGGAGAATTTCTGGATAAATATTTGAGGCTTCCTGGAGGAATCCCTGCAGGAATATCTGGAGGAGCTCCTCGAGGAATTTCTGAAGAAATTCATGGATGAATCCGTGGAGGAATTCCTGAAGAAATTCCTGGAGGAATCCAGGAATTTCCTTAAAGACTAGACCTAGAAGACTACCTGGAAGAATTCCTGGAGGAATTTCTGGAGGAATTTCTGGTGGATTCCTGGAGGAATACCTGGATGAATTTCTGGAGGAATTTCTGGTGAAATCCCTAGAGGCATCCTGGAGGAATTTCTGGAGAAATATCTGGAGGAATCTCTGTAGATTGCAACAACGATTCCGATATAAATTTTCTATCTAGGAATTCTGACTCAATCTATGGAGTCTTGTCTTATTCTAGCACACGCTATGTCTGAACCAGCAGATTATAAAAATTAAATGTACACCGAGTTTCTTTCCATAAAACATCAGTATTCAACCTATATTTTCATTTGCAGAAGGTTTCAAAGTATTCTATCGGTGAAAATTTTCCCAAACATTTTGTATGGGAGATAAATTGACCGAAAATGAGGATTCCATGCAAATTTGTATGGAAAACAGCTAAAGATGAAAGATGAAAAATAAAAAATTTCCCGATGAAATGTTTCAAAAGTTTCTGAATATGGTAATATAGCATCAATTTTGATGTTCTGTGGAAGGAAACCCGATGTGCATTCAATATTTATAATCTACTAGTTCAGACAAAGCGTGTAGCATCTCCAATTTTCCAAGATAAAAATTCTTTCATGTCGACATTTATATTTTTTGTGCAATCGATAATGCTGCCATTCGATTTTAATAGGTCGTAAGTTTGCTGGGTCTCCTATGCAAATTCGACCTATCCAAATCGAACGCTAGAATTTTCTTGATTTTTTTTTTCTATTTATATGGTACGTTTATTAAATTTCATAAGGTCGAGATAATGACTTCATGTTAAAGTTTCGCATTGCCCTGAAATCATCATCATCTGAAGCCTCCTCTAGAATTTCAATATAACTACTTGGCCAAATTAGCACCACATCATGTTGAAACCCCTTCTTGGAAATTCATATTGCGTGTAACACCAACCACCCCCCTTCCTCATAAGCATGATCCCTGCGCACGCTAATGATTATCTTAATATTTCAACCAATGGTTATCAAAACTAATAAGAGTACTTCGAAGAGCTTTTATTTTTCTTACCACGAGTTCATATTTTATATCGGTCATTGCGAATGTACAGAAAAAAAAATATCTTCAAAATGGATTACTCAAATTGTTGCCGAGTTTCAGCAAGAATTACTCAGCTTCAACTCAATGGAGCTCTTGATGTGATTCCTAAAGTTTAAACGAAAAGGGTCGGACAATGATAATTTGTAAAATGTAACACGAGCTTGTGTTTATGCATGGAAATTAATATAAATATCAGTGTTGTATCCTTACGTGCAATACCTTCATACTAAGGTCTTCAACAGGCCGTCTTCAATTGGTATTCAGTATCGTCCTGCTTGCTACAGTAGCCGGTCAACAAACATGGAAGCGCATACATCGGCGACATAAGCAGGCGTGTGTCGTGATCACACTTTACTAGATCTAGCTACCTATACTGTACATTGAATTTATGCACAAACAAGTGCACTACGGCTTGCGGCCATGAATATTCGAACGCATGCAGTAGAACGTATTTCAAATCTTCAGATATTTTCGGATAAAAAAAAACATTAAAATTGATTTGCACCAGGCATGAATTATAACATCCTAATTAGCTTAAATAAATTATAAATATATTCCTTCTTTAACACCTTTATATCACCAATATATCATCCAAATTGAATATTCAAACACCGCACCCAGTTTGCAACCAATATGGAAAATAGATGCGGAAGGTTGCGTGCTCTTCCAATGCATGACGACGCATAAAATCAAAACATATGGTGATTGAAGCTAGTTCATGTTAGCCTAATCTGTGTTACTACACAGCTGAGTATCTGCTGGCACTCATCGGCATACCATCAGCAGCAGAGTACTGTTGTAGGCAGGCATGACATAACCTACTCTATCTGACTGAAGCACACCAGGGCACGCTGCCTGGCTGGACAGCTGACTAGCAGAGTGAACCGCGACTTAGCCGGCGGGTATCAACAGTCAGTTCCAGCGGAAGGATGCTATTGAAGCTATGAATTTCAATAACGAACGAGAAAATAATTTCAAATAGTTGACGATAGATTTTAATAAACACAGTACTGGGAGTACTGCGATCTGTGCATAGCAGAAGTTCACATGAGTATGCTTGTAAAGTTTTGGAGTCTTTACAATGAAGGTTAAACCAAAATACTCATAATATTAGTTCAGTTTCGTGCACGTTACACTCATGTATTTGGCTACAGTCACTATGGGGCGGCTCCATACAAACAGGTGGCCAAAAATATTTTCGCGCCATTTTTATTATGTCTTGCTCCTATTCGTAGGGTTTATGCCTGAAAAACATATTGAACAGGTTGTTTCAACACGACAGTCTCAAACAGCATGAATTTACAAGGGCATTGCATACTTTTAGGCGTTTAAGGAGTTTTGTTCCTATTTACATTTACATTCCAATTCGTAAAAACACGCTTCGCTAAGAGATCCAAGACCAGATTCTGACTGCACTATGATTGATCTACCGATAAAAGTGGCCATGACGACCAAATGTTTCCTCAGAGGTATTTAATGGCCAATAGGGTGATTTTATAGAGCAATATCTCAATCATCGTCGACAACTTGATTAGAATTGCAGAATAGCTGCTAGTAGCAGCCAAATTTGATTTCAATGCCTCCCAGGGATCCTAAACAAAGACATAGAAATAGTGCGCGAAACTCAGCGAAACTTTTTTTGTATGGAACGGTTTGTATGGGATTTTTTTTTATGTGGCATCATTTAATAGTTTTACAATCAACTTTTCTACGTCTGATACGTCATTCGAAAGGTTTATAAGCAAGCTTTTAGAAACTACTTTAAAAGTTTGACATTTTCCATTTTAGCCGAAGATATGCAAAGTTGAACATTTCATTAATTTTACCAAAAATGTGCAACGGTCTCATTCTGCTGCCGATATCTCGATAAGTATAGGGATTAGCAAACTAATATTCTAGGGTTTACTAGTCCAAGTGGTCTACTTCCAACTACCGAGCCTTAATCTCAAATTGAATAAAGCCAATTTTCGATTTTTGGCCACCTGAATCCCCTTAGTGTACAGGGAGGGGATTTCCAGTTAGCCTAGTGGTTAAGAATATGGATCGCCAATCCGGAGACGGCGGGTTCGATTCCCGTTCTGATCGGGAAAATTTTCTCGACTCCCTGGGCATAGTATATCATTGTACTTGCCTCACAATATACAAATTCATGCAATGTCAGGCAAAAGAAGCCCTTCAATTAATAACTGTGGAAGTGCTCAAAGAACACTATGTTGAAGAAAGGGAGGCCAAGTCCCAGTGGGGATGTATAGCCAGAAAAAGAAGAAGAAGATTTGGTTACAGATGCATACCGGTATGGTAGTAAGATAATATTTTTTTTATCGGATTGACTTAGTTTCCTGAATGAATGCACGCAAGAAGCTGAAGAAGCAAACGACTTAACAGAAATATGATTCATTATAAGGCAAAAATCAGCAATTTCCAAGTAGGGTATTGGTTCCCTTATTAAACCTGTGGCTCCCACCATCATCCTACGAAAAACGAAGGACTGAGCTCTGTTTGCTTTATTTCTTATATTTGTATTTTTTTGTAAGAAGTGAGCACGCATGAACGCAAAAAGATCGGAATCAATCGGCTATCTGGGAGGAATCCCTGGAGAAAACTCTGAATGAATTTCTAGAGGAAATCTTAGAGAAATTTCTGATGGAATCCATGGAGGAATCCCTGAAGCAATTTTTGGAAAAACCTTTATAGAGAATCCTGTAGGAACTTCTGAACAAATTCCTGGTGTAATCCCTGGAGGAATTCCTGTAGCAATTCTTGGATGAGATTCGACAGGAATTCCTGGAGAAATTCCAGGATGAATTATTGGAGCAATGTCTGGAAGAATTCCAGAAGTAGTTCCTGGAGCAATTTCTGGAAAAAAAATTGAGAAGTTCCAGAAGGATTTCCTGGAGGAATCGTTGGAGGAATTTCTGGAGGATTTCCTAGAGTAATTTGCGAAGGACTTCCTGGAGGAATCTCTGGGAAAATTCCTGCAGAAAATCCTGGAGGAATCCCTGAAGCAATTTTTGGAAAAATCTTTATAGAGAATCCTGTACGAACTTCTGAACAAATTCCTGGTGTAATCCCTGGAGGAATTCCTGTAGCAATTCTTGGATGAGATCCGACAGGAATTCTTGGAGCAATGCATGGAAGCATTCTTTGAGTAGTTTCTGGAGAAATTTCTGAAAAAAAATCTTTGAGAAGTTCCAGAAGGATTTCCTGGAGGAATCGTTGGAGGAATTTCTGGAGGATTTCCTAGAGTAATTTGCGAAGGACTTCCTGGAGTAATCTCTTGGAAAATTCCTGCAGAAATTTGTGGATATATCCCTGGAGGAATCGCTGAAGCAATTCCTGGAGGAATTGTTGTCATAATTTCTGAAGGATGTCCGTGAACAATTTCTGGAGAAATTTCTGGAGAAGTTACTAGAGAAATTCGTGGATAAAATCCTGGAGGAATGTCAGGATGAATTCCTAGACTTGTTCCTGTGGGGATTTATGGAGAAATATCTATAGAAATTCTGAAAGATTTTCATATTTTTTTTCTATTTCTGAAAAAAATCTCTTGAGAAATTCCCATAGGAATTTCTAGAGAAACTTCCGGAGGAACTCCTAGGAACTCCTGGAGAAACCCTCGAAGGAAACCCTGATGGAATCCCAGGGGAAATTTGTGGAGAAATTCCTGGAGGAATCCCTGACGCAATTCCTGGAGGAATCTCTGGGGAAAATTCTGGAGGAAAGCCTGGAGGAATCCCTAAAAAAACTCTGAAGGTATTCCTGGAGAATTTCCTGGAAAAATTTCTGAAAAAAAATCCCCAGATGATTTCCTGGGAAAATCCTTGGAGAAATTTGTGGAGGATTTCCTGGAGGAATATTCAAAGGATTTTCTGAAGGAATCCTTGGAGGAATCCCTAAGGCAATTTCTGAAGGAATCTCTGGCGAAATTTCTGAAAAAATACGCAAAGGAATCCCTGAAAAGTTTCTGAAGGTATTCCTGGAGATTTTCCTGGAAGTATTTCATAAGGGTTTCCTGTAAAAATTGCTGACAAAAATTGCTGACATAATTCGGGAGCCATTCCTGGATAATATCATGGAGGAGTTCCAAGAGAAATTCCAGGATAAAATCCTGAAGGAATGCCTGAAGGAATTCTTGAAGGTATTCCTGTGGAAATTGCTGGAGGAATCCCTGAAGGTGTTCCTGGATGAATCTCCTGGAGGAATTCTTGAAATAATTACTGAATGAATTTCTGGAGGATTTTCTAGAGGAACTCATGGAGAAAATTATCAAAAGATCCCTTGAGAAATTCCTGCAGGAATTTCTAGAGGAAGTTTTGAGGTATTTTTTGAAGATATTCCTGGAGGAATCGTTGAAGAAATTCGTAGAGAAATCTCTGGAAAAAATCCCTAAAAAAGTTCCTGGAGGAAATCTTAGCGGAATTCCTGGTGGAGAAAAAAAACTAGAATTCTTGGAGGAATTCTGGCAAAAATTCCAGAATAATTTCCTAGAATAAAACCTGCAAGAGTCTCTGAACTTATCCCTGAAGGATTTCCTGGAGAAATTCCTGGATTATTTTCTGACAAATATTATGAAGGAATTCCTAGATCAATTCCTGGAGTAATTTCTGGAAGAATTCATCGAGGAAACCCTAGATGAAATCCTGGAGGAATGCCTGTATGAATTCCTGGAGGAATCCCAGGAAGAATTCTTGAACAAATCCCAGGAGAAACTCCTGGGGATTCCTGGAGGAGTCCCTCAAGCAATTCCTGGAGGAATATCTGGGGAAATCGCTGTAGGAATCGCTAAATGAATTCCTGGAGAAATCTCTACAAGAATCCAAGAAAAAATCACTGGAAGAATGCCTGGATTAATTCCTGGAAGAATGCCTAGGAGAATTCCTGGAGGCATTCTTGGAGACATCCTGGAGAAATCTTTGGGAGTCTCTGGAAAAATCCTTGGAGGAATCCCTTAAAGAATTCATGGATAAATTCCTGTAGGAGTTCCTAGGTAAATTTCTGGAGGAATTCTTGGAAGGATCCCTGAAGCAATTTCTGGAGGAATTCTTGGAAGGATCCCTGTAGGATATCATAGAGGAATGCCTCTAGGAATTCCTAAAAGTTCTCCAGAGAAACTCCTGGAGAAATCTGTAGAGGAATTCCTTGAGGAATTTCTAGCGAAATTCGTAGAAGAAGTCCTGAAGAAATTCCTGAAAAATAAAACTTGAGGAATGTACTAAGAAATTCGTGAGGGAATACCAGTAATAATTCCTGAAGAAATCGCAGATGGAATTCTTTGAGAAGTTATGAAGTAATCCTTAGAAGAGTTCGTGGAGAAATCCCTGTAGCCGTTTATGAAGAAATCCCTAGAGGAATTCCTGAAGAAACTCCGAAAGGAATCCCGGAAGCAATTTCAAGAGGGATTCTTAAGGGAATCCCTAAACAGTTCCTGGAGGAAGTACTGAATGAATTCCTAGAGGAGTTTCTTGAAGAATACACAGAGGAATTAATGGAAAAATCCTGGTGAAATTCTTGGAGGAATTCCTGGAGGATTGCCTGTAGGGATTCGCGGAGGAACATATAGAGGAACTCCTGGTGGAGGTATTCCGAGAGGAATCTCAAGAGACATTTATGTAGGAATCTTTACAGGTATTTTTTGGGGAATTCCTGCAGCAATTCCCAGAGGAATCCCTGTAAGTATTCCCGAAGAAATGGCAGGCGGAATTCTTGGAAAAATCCTAAAGGAATCCTAAGAACAGTTCATGGAGGAACAGCGGGAACTAGCAGTTCCTGAAGGAATCCCTGGAGGATTTCCTGAAGACACCACAGAAGGAATCCTGGAAGCAATTCCATGGGGAATTCCTGAAGGAATCCCTAAACATTTCCTGGAGGAAGTACAAGTGTTGAAGATACTGATCACCTGGCAACACTGACTCCAGATGACAGACCGGACTCGACATCATCGTAGAACGTCACGGTGACAGACGTTTGACATACAGTAAGACACACACTATCTACACGACACGAAACGATAACAAATTGATTGTAAAATACGTACTATTGAATTCATACCACACGTGACAAACGAAGAATTAGTTAATTGAATTATACACATATTTTGCCCATTATACAAAAATTTCACTTTGTAAGTACATTACCCTAAACTTCATGCAAATTTAATAAATAAAACACTCATTACTACAGGACAGTGACAAAGTTGCAGGACAAGTTTGACACGGACAGTATATTACAAAAGGGACTTAGAATTGTAAGTAAACTAGACAATAATGCGACTGTTCACAACACTAAATGAAACTTAATTATAGCTTAAAGCATTCTCCACCTAATTCGAGTTTGCTGTACAGAGAGTCCGAAGTTCCGTGTCCGTAACTGACCGCAACAAACTTTAAGAATTCTAAGTCCTCGGTGGACGATATTTTCCCCCGAACGGAGGTTAGAAAAGCCTCAGTGCGACAAATTCCGCCCTACGATGGCTTCGTCGACCCGACGGCAAAGTGTAGTGCGGCAGTTGGCCGACGGCGAAAGCAGTTTTGAATGCCCACTTTGCACACGGCCGAATGTCGCAGACAAGTGGATGGTCCAGTGCTATGTTTGTTCATGCTGGATCCACTTTTCGTGTGCCGGTGTCGACGACACAAACAGCAACAAACCCTTTGCCTGTGTGAGATGTGCCCCTCCACCACCACCGGCCGGATCGAGATCGTGCAGATCATCGACATCCAGCGTTCGAGCCGCCCGGCGAGAGCTAGAGCTGCAGCGCCTAGCCGAGGAGAAGGCACTCCAAGAAAGGTTGCTGAAGGAGCGTCAAGAGGAAGAAGAAGCAATGCAAAGGAGAGTGGTGGAGCAGGAACAGGAACGGAGGAAAAAGGCGATGCAGGAGAAGCTTGAGTTGGAGAAGCAGTTCATCGAACGAAAATTTGACCTTTTGCGGGCCGAATTAGATGAGGATGACGACGATCGGAGTGTACGAAGCCGCCGAAGCACCCGGAGCGTTCAACGCACAGTCCAGACTTGGGTGAGGGAACAGGAGAAGTTGACCATGGCCACCGGTACCGGAATTGAGACGATTCCCACTGGTCCCACGTCAAACACCGGAACCTTGCCCAAAACGACATCTGCCGCGATCCATGATGCTGGTCAAGCCGTAAACACATCTCAAGTCGGTCTTCCAGCTGCAACGACCATCGATTTGACAGCTTTGAACATTTCCCCTCCTTCTTCCCGCCTGAAGGACCAACTCTCGTCGGTGAACATGATCATTTCTCCTCCGGCACAGTCTACCAACCAGAGAAACAGTTTGGCAGCTTGTTTGCCGCAGCAGGTAGGTCAGCACCAGCAACAAAAGAATGCTGGTCAGCATCAACCACGACAGCATCGCGAGTCTAGCGCCTTCGTCGATACAACCGATACGGTAACTTTAGCTAGTAAGACCCTGAGCCAAGGTATGTTTTTCGATACTGCTCCGCTAATTACTAATCAATCCCAAACGAGCTTTATTACCCCACCGCAACCAACAACCGGGGAACACTTTGGTAGACTAACTCGCCCCTCACACGTAGAAACTATTCCCGAAAATCCAGCTCAAAAGAAATTGCTGTATCAGCCTTTTGTAGAAAACACTTCAAACACATTAGGAACACTCACTACACCTTTGGCCCCTGTTTTTCCCTCAACACACCAACGCGTTACGAGTGTTTCTAGCTACTCGAATCCAATCACTACACCGGTGGTTTTCGATAGAGTAGTGCAAAGTCAAAATGTGTCAAGTGTTACGCAAAGTGCTAGTGTTCCAAGTGTCGTTCAGCCACCATTCGCCGGGGTAGCGGGAATCCACCCGAAGGCTGCGAATTCAACAGCTTCGTTCCTGGTTTCGCACCCTCCGCCGAACATGGCGCAGTTCGAGATGCCATCGATGGGCTGGGCATTCAACCACCGTTGCCGCCATTAGCACCGGTAGATGGACCGACAGCCCAGCAGATCGCAGCTCGGCACGTTGTTCCAAAGGATTTGCCGGTATTTTCTGGCGACCCATCAGAGTGGCCACTTTTCGCCAGCAGTTACTACAACTCCACGGCCATGTGTGGCTATTCGGACGGCGAAAATTTGATGAGGCTACAGCGCAGTCTCAAAGGGAACGCCAGGGAAGCTGTTCATTGCCAACTCCTGCACCCTGCGTCGGTTCCGCAGATAATGATGACATTACAAACTCTCTTCGGACGTCCTGAGCTCATCGTTCGCTGCCTGTTGAATAAGGTTCAATCGACACCAGCACCGAAGGCAGACATGCTGGAGACCCTAATTAGTTTTGGACTTGCCGTTCATAATCTGTGCAGCCACCTGCAGTCAATGGGGATGGAGGCGCACCTGTCGAATCCCACTCTTCTTCAGGAACTGGTTGATAAGCTCCCTACCAACTTGAAATTGGATTGGGCCCTACATCAGCGTCATCTACCAACCGTAGACCTGAGCTCGTTCGGCAACTACATGTCAACGATCGTTTTTGCCGCGTCGAAAGTTTCTGTTGGATCAGAACCAGTAGGAAAGTTCGAAAAGCCAAAGGGGAAGGAGAAAGGTTTTCTGAATACCCATTCTACGGAAGAAGTGGGCGACAACGACCAAGAAGAGCGACAGGAAAGCAGCGCAGGGCAGACGAGGACTCCATACACCCCTAAGCTGTGTCCGGTATGTAAGAAAGAAACCCACAAGGTGAAAGATTGCCGTAGCTTCCTGGAGGTAAGTATCAACGACCGCTGGAAGCTAGTTCATCAGGCAAATCTGTGCAGGCGCTGCTTGATTGGTCACGGCAAATGGCCATGTAAAGCGACAGTGTGCGGGATGGACGGATGCGAGCTACGTCATCATAGGCTGTTGCATCCGGGAAGGCCAGAATCATCGTCGAGCGCCAAGGATCAGCCCAAAGTAACTGGTACTGTAGGTGTTCATCGTCATCAGTCTCGTCCAACACTTTTCCGAATCATTCCGGTTATCGTTCATGCGAATGGAACATCCGTTCGCACGGTGGCGTTTTGAAGGAATCTCGTTCAACTCTATGTTGATGAAGGGTCCAGACATGACTGCGTCGCTCACAACAGTGCTGTATCGTTTCCGGCAACGACAAATTGCCATAGCAGGTGACATCAGGGAGATGTTTCACCAGATCCAAATTCGTCCACAAGATCGTCAAGCCCACAGATTTTTATGGCGAGATGAACGTGGTGAAACGAGTAAGCAATACGTCATGGATGTGGCAACCTTCGGGTCGACCTGCTCACCTTCGTCGGCCCAATACATTAAAAACAGGAATGCTGAAGAGTGGAGCGAACAGTACCCGGAGGCTGCGGTAGCCATCATAGAGTGTCATTACGTCGATGACTATCTGGACAGTCTGGATTGCGAGGAAGAAGCTGTTCAACTGGCGCTCGATGTGAAGACCGTTCACGCTAAGGCCGGATTTGATATGCGGAATTGGCTATCAAACTCAGAGCTGGTCGTTCAACGGGTCGGGGATCCGGGCCAGCAGGTTACGAAGAGTTTCACAGTCGGCAAAAGTTCGGAGACTGAAAGGGTGCTGGGAATGAGTTGGACACCGAAGGAGGACACTTTCACTTTCGCTGTGCATTTTCGGAGCGACATCCAATCGTTGATCAGTGGCACGAGCGTGCCAACCAAACGCCAAGTTCTGCGGGCCGTCATGAGTGTTCTCGACCCCCTGGGATTAGTCGCGGTGTTCGTGATCCACGGAAAGTGCTTGGTGAAAGACATTTGGCGGACCAAAATTGGTTGGGATGATCCAATTCCCGAGAAACTCCACGAAACTTGGCGTCGATGGATTCAAGTTCTTCAACAGCTACCTCAACTCGAACTACCACGATGCTACTTTCCAAACTACAGTGTCGGCAGTCTTCGGAGTCTACAGCTTCATGTGTTTATGGATGCCAGCGAGACGGCCTACTCTTGCGTCGCTTACTTCCGGATTGAGGATCAGGAAAGGGGATTCCGATGCGTGCTAGTTTCGTCCCAGACAAAGGTGGCTCCGCTAAAACCGCTGTCAATACCACGTTTGGAGCTCCAGGCGGCAGTCATTGGTACACGACTGATGAAGTCCATCCAGCAGACCCACACGCTGCTTATCTGCCGACGAGTTATTTGGAGCGATTCAAGGACCGTCCTATCATGGATCCAATCAGATCAACGGAATTACCGGCAGTTTGTTGCGTTTCGGATAGGCGAGATCTTGGAGGAGACCAAATTGGAAGAATGGAGATGGATTCCATCGCGCTTCAACGTCGCTGACGAAGCGACAAAATGGGGAAATGGACCAAACCTACGCGAGAACAGCCGATGGTTCTGTGGACCAGAGTTCCTATGCAAAGAAGAATCGGAGTGGCCGAAACAGGAGCTCCCGGAAGCAGATACAGCGGAAGAACAACGACCAGTGAACGCGCACCATCGAGCGGCAGAGGAACCACTCGTCGACTTCAGACGATTTTCCAGTCTTCAACGTTTGGTTAGAACGGTTGCTTATGTGCGTCGTTTCATTGCTATCGCTAGAGGAAGATTCGTTGCTGAAGCTCCTGCATCTGCAATATTGTCTCGCCAAGAGATTCAGGAAGCGGAGTTTACACGGGTTTACGTTGGGTTCAAGCGGAGGTTTACCCCGATGAATTGCATACGCTTCGTGCCAATCAGCAGCTAGAGACCCACCAACATGTAAAGTTCGGGAAAAACAGTCCACTACGGAAACTGTCTTGCTTCATCGACGAGGCTGGGGTAATTCGGTTGGATGGAAGGTTGAGGAACGCGCTTCATGCTCCATATGCTGCTAAATTTCCTGTAGTTCTGCCGAAAAAGCATCTTATTACCGGATTGCTCGTCTCTTCGTACCATCAGCGGTTCGCTCACGGAAATAGCCAAACCGTGCTCAACGAAATACGCCAAAAATTCTACATCTCCAGTCTTCGTATCATCGTTCGACAGATTGCGAAACAGTGTGCTTGGTGCACTGTCTATAAAGCTAGCCCACGATTTCCCAAGATGGCTCCACTGCCAGAAGCTCGGGTTACTCCTTACGTCCGCGCATTCACGTACATTGGCGTGGATTACTGCGGGCCATTTTCGATACGAGTTCGGAGGTATGAGGTGAAGAGATGGGTGATGCTGGTGACGTCCCTTACAGTACGAGCCGTGCACCTTGAAGTGGTAGGAAGCCTGTCAACCGAGGCGTGCAAGATGGCCATTCGAAGGTTTATAGCCAGGCGGGGAGCACCGCAGGAAATATATAGCGACCAAGGGACCAACTTCATCGGCGCAAGTAGAGAGCTGAAGGCGGAGATAGCCAATATCAACAAGGACCTAGCAGGAACGTTCACAAACGCCGATACACAATGGCATTTCAACCCACCTGCAACCCCACATATGGGTGGGGCATGGGAACGTCTTGTGAGGTCGGTGAAGACAGCGCTGAGGACCATTTCAACCGAAAGAAAACCAGACGAAGAAACGTTCTACACGTACCTCACTGAGGTGGAATCCATGGTTAACTCCCGTCCGTTCACCGACGTGCCGCTGGAATACGAGGATGGCGAGGCCATTACACCCCATCATTTTTTGCTGCTCAGCTCTTCTGGGGTGGTTCAGCCAGCACAGCTTCCAGTGGACAAGAGAGCTCTGAGGACAAACTGGGATCAAGTCCGACATCTTCTGGATCTATTCTGGTCGAAGTGGATTAAGGAATATCTGCCTCTTGTCAACATCCGCACAAAATGGTTGTCCAACTCCAAGCCAGTGAAACCCGGAGACCTGGTGATGCTGGTGGATGCGGGCTCAAGGAACAGCTGGAAGCGTGGCAGGATTGCGAAGGTCTACGAGGGAGCAGATGGGATTGTACGACGGGCTGACGTCCAAACTGCCAACGGATTGTTCCAGAGGTCGGTTACTGGATAAGCAGTGCTTGAGGTGATGAAAGACGGTACAGCTGCAGGAAGTTGCCAGCAATACGGGTCGGGGAGTACAGTGAGAGCAGCCATCAACGACGCAGCCGAGAGCACCATCGGGTACGTGGAACGGAATCGACGGAACGAATGGTTCGACGAAGAGTGCAGAACGGTTTTGGAGGAGAAGAACGCAGCGAGGGCGGTAATGTTGCAGCAAGGGACTCGTCAGAACGTGGAACGTTACAAACAGAAGCGGAAACAGCAGACCCGCCTCTTTCGGGAGAAAAAGCGCCGCCTGGAAGAAGCGGAGTGTGAAGAAACGGGCACGAGACATGGACCATGCTCGAGGAGGACCTACAAGCACTCGGAGTTTTCGAGCGACGCGTGCTAAGAACGATCTTCGGCGGTGTGCAGGAGAACGGTGTGTGGCGGAGAAGGATGAACCACGAGCTCGCTGCACTTTACGGCGAACCCAGCATTCAGAAGGTGGCCAAAGCCGGAAGGATACGTTGGGCAGGGCATGTTGCAAGAATGCCGGACAACAACCCTGCAAAGCTGGTGTTTGCAACGGATCCGGTTGGCACAAGAAGGCGTGGAGCGCAGAGAGCACGATGGGCGGACCAGGTGCTGTGCCGTTCCCAAGAAACACGGAAGTTCTATCAGAAGCTCAACGCATCCCGCAACGGCTTCGTGCCGCGAGCAGAAATATGCAGGGATAAAGACGGAGGCCTCTTGACGGACGGACGTGAGGTGATCGAAAGGTGGAAGCAGCTCTTCGATCAGCACCTGAACGGCGTGGAGAACGTAGGCACGGGAGCCCACGGCAACGGAAGGAACGACGACGCCAGTGCAGCGGAGGACGGAAATGAACCAACTCCCACGCTGAGGGGAGTTAAGGATGCCATTCACCAGCTCAAAACCAACAAAGCAGCTGGTAAGGATGGTATCGCAGCTGAACTCATCAAGATGGGCCCAGAAAAGTTGGCCAAAGTGCTATCCCAGATCATCTTCCGTCGTCTGTCACCTAAAACAAATGAGTTCGTGGGAAGTTATCAAGCCGGCTTCATTGACGGCCGGTCGACAACGGACCAGATCTTTACCGTACGGCAAATCCTCCAGAAATGCCGTGAATACCAGGTCCCAACGCACCACCTGTTCATCGACTTCAAAGCGGCATACGATAGTATCGACCGCGCAGAGCTATGGAGAATCATGGACGAAAACGGCTTTCCTGGGAAGCTGACTAGACTGATTAAAGCAACGATGGACGGTGTGCAAAACTGCGTAAGGGTTTCGGGTGAACTATCCAGTTCATTCGTTTCTCGCCGGGGACTGCGACAAGGTGACGGACTCTCATGTCTACTCTTCAACATCGCGCTGGAAGGTGTGATGCGACGAGCCGGGCTCAACAGCCGGGGAACGATTTTCACAAAATCCGGTCAATTTGTGTGCTTCGCGGACGACATGGACATTATCGCTAGAACATTTGGAACGGTGGCAGAACTGTACACCCGCCTGAAACGCGAAGCAGCAAAGGTCGGACTGGTGGTGAATGCCTCAAAAACAAAGTACATGCTGGTAGGCGGAACCGAAAACGACCGGATCCGTCTGGGTAGTAATGTTACGATAGACGGGGATACTTTCGAGGTGGTGGAGGAATTCGTCTACCTCGGATCCTTACTGACGGCTGACAAAAACGTGAGCCGAGAAATTCGGAGGCGCATCATCAACGGAAGTCGGGCCTACTACGGGCTCCAGAAGAAACTGCGGTCGAAAAAGATTCACCCACGCACCAAATGCACCATGTACAAAACGCTAATAAGACCAGTGATCCTCTACGGGCACGAGACATGGACCATGCTCGAGGAGGACCTACAAGCACTCGGAGTTTTCGAGCGACGCGTGCTAAGAACGATCTTCGGCGGTGTGCAGGAGAACGGTGTGTGGCGGAGAAGGATGAACCACGAGCTCGCTGCACTTTACGGCGAACCCAGCATTCAGAAGGTGGCCAAAGCCGGAAGGATACGTTGGGCAGGGCATGTTGCAAGAATGCCGGACAACAACCCTGCAAAGCTGGTGTTTGCAACGGATCCGGTTGGCACAAGAAGGCGTGGAGCGCAGAGAGCACGATGGGCGGACCAGGTGGAGCGTGACTTGGCGAGCATTGGGCGCGACCGAGGATGGAGAGCGGCAGCCACAAACCGAGTATTGTGGCGTACTATTGTTGATTATGTCTTATCTTAATGATGTTGAACAAATAAATGTATGTATGTACGGGTCGGGGAATGTTGAAGATACTGATCACCTGGCAACACTGACCCCAGATGACAGACCGGACTCGACATCATCGTAGAACGTCACGGTGACAGACGTTTGACATACAGTAAGACACACACTATCTACACGACACGAAACGATAACAAATTGATTGTAAAACACGTACTATTGAATTCATACCACACGTGACAAACGAAGAATTAGTTAATTGAATTTTACACATATTTTGCCCATTATACAAAAATTTCACTTTGTAAGTACATTACCCTAAACTTCATGCAAATTTAATAAATAAAACACTCATTACTACAGGACAGTGACAAAGTTGCAGGACAAGTTTGACACGGACAGTATATGACAAAAGGGACTTAGAATTGTAAGTAAGTACGATTTTCTTTTTATCCCAGGAGAATTGTTTTTTGAGAAATCCAAGAAAAATCTCTGGAGAAATCTATGATGGAAATTCCTGGAGGAATTCGTCGATGCATCCTTGCAAAAGTATGTGTCAAAAATATGAAGTAAGCGTGGAAGCAATTCCTGAAGCATTTCTTGGAACAATCCCTGAGACAATGACTATCAGAACCCTGCAAGAATTGACGAAGCAGAAATTCTTGGAGCAGTTCTATGTACATGTACTATGAGCTCTAGGAAGTCAAGAAGGAGAAATCAAAATCCGTTACAAAATCTACAGCCCCTTTTTTCAATTAGACACTTGTTAAGCTCGTCCGCCCAACAAGTATCACCCACCCCGACACTCTTACTGATGACACGATGAGCTTACAACGGGGGCAGACAGCTTGTTGCACGGATTTGTTCCCCAAAGATGAAGCCGGGGGCACGGCAGCACAACCAATCTTTTCCTCATCCAACAACAACGTTCATTGTAGCAAGCGAATGAATGTCGGCCAGAGACCCGTTGTGTGTGCTATTCTCGCATTCCAATAGTATGTAGGTACATACAAGCACCCCCTGAAGAAGAGGTTCGATCCAAAGATTGCAATCTTCGATAAATGTGTTGACAAGCGTTTTCGTCTTTTCTTCTCTGTCACCGTAATACTGTTCAAATGAAGGCAAGATGCAACTTCCCAGACAAGAGTTCGAGTATCAATCCGATATCCCGATCGTCTTCTTCTTTGTCGTCGTTGTCATGTCGTCGTCGTCGTCGTGTAGAAAGTTTTTGCTGCTGTTTCAACAGTAGTTCGCCAGTCTGCTTGTACGGTATGGTGCAGCATCTTTTTGGATATTCCCAATGTTATTTTTCACTTCTTTAAACTCTTCTGTTCAATATGTTGCAGCATGTAGAAACATTGTACCGGCGCGGAGCTGCTGAGAATAACCACCGGGGGTCGTTCGAAGGTAGTGGCGGGCGGAGGTGTGCTCAAGTGCATATCGTCTTCTGAACCAGAAAGGGTCTCTCCAGTTGATCCGAGCCGCTGGTTGTTTCGATAAGAGCTTCTCTCTCCGGTTCACCGGATGACAACGACAACGAAAAGAATCAAGTTGTTGCCTTTTCTCCTCACAAAGTGTTGACAAATCTCTTCCGGGAGGACAACGACGACGACGCAGCGCGCTTCTGCATTCGACAGTGCTTGTTTGAACGGATGACGGGCTGCCAGGGTGGATATGGTGGTTTTCATCATTCATAAAGTTGAAATTA